>NW_026018916.1:4461328-4462953 GCF_020466585.1 Dendroctonus ponderosae
GACTATTGGAACAGCTTATAAGATTTACTGCTGTATTTTCGCACATTTTTCTAAGTTTGCTAATAAATTATGACTGCTGAAATACTTTTTTACTACAGTGCCTTTTTTGAAGATGCTGAATTTCTTGCAACACCACCAATGAGTATTACCAAAGAAATTGCAAAGTCAATAAGAAAAGGTTCGGAAAATTTGCGTCCATATTTATAAATTGATTTCTTGATTCTGCATACTAGAATAGAAACTGCATCTTCTTATTTCTTACTGAAACCTTCCCGCTCTATTGTCTAAAATATTGTTTTTCAATAATTCAGCTTTTTCAGATATTCTCAACCTTTAAAGAGTGACAAACCAAATTTTTGAGGAGTCGTCAAAGTATAAGACCTCATATCTCGGCAACGATTAAAAATATCTCAATAACCATTAGGAGCTTTTCGATAGAGCCGCTCGAGTGTTGTAGTCCCCAGTTGAGCTTCTGCAGAAAATCCTTCTTTTAAAAAGTTAGTACTGAAATTTTCAACTTCCGATGCAGTCCAGGTTTAAAGCAAATGTCTCAGAAATAATGAACAAAAGTAGTAATATGCGGACTCAATTTGCTAATTTATTAGGTTTTATCATAATTTATTAACCTCTCAGGAGCTGGAAGCAAAATTTTTAAATATAGCCCTCTTTACGTATATCTCAAAATGTCTTAAACAGATCGCTAAATGAAGATTGCGAGTTACACAAAACGGGTAAGAAATAGGAAAATGCAACATGATGATATAATAGATTTTTGCTAAAATGGGATGCACACAATTATAACGATGTACTCCAGAAACAAAAACGGAAATCAGTTTGCAAAGGGAAACAACATAAAATAAATTTTAGCACAAAAAAAACTAAAAAATGCGATTACAAAAGCACAGAATTAAGAAGTTAATAGCATCCTATCGACCATCTGGTCGACTAGCTACTAATCGTACTCTTATATTATACTGGGTGAAACTGTTGAGTCTTGCGGGAGTTTAGGTCGTTTCGGAAAATCATGCCTTCCTGTCGTTTCGCAAAAAAGCTTTCAAAAGGCCCGAACTCATCAGCTACAAGAAACAGCCGTACTTTTAAGTCAGGTACAGTATAACAATCATGTTTACTCGACCATCTAATTGAAACTTTACTTGAAGTTAATTGTGTTATATATTGAAAAACGACAAACTACCTACTCTGGTCAGTTTTGAACTACCAAACTTTTCTTGCTTTACACGCATTGTTTATGAGTTCAAACATTAATTACCTTTATTTGGTAATCAGTAAGACATAAATGTCTAGTTATATACATAAATAAGTATAAGTAATAAGTATAAGTCAAACACTTTTTGAATGCTCCATGTTCTATAAACATTCTTTTATGCGTGTTGTTAGTCTGAATGAGTCTATGCAGTTTACGCTGCAGACATTTAAATCAATAGGACTTGATTACCAAAAATTCGTCTGTCTGCCATAATTTTACATACAATGAAGAAAGCAAAAAAATATCCGATTTAATGCCAATGAAATAAAATTAATCAATTACAAAAATCATTTGAATTAAAGAAAGTGCTAGTATAAAAGCACGTTTGTACCATATTCGTGTTGTTGAAAACCTACTG
>NW_026018916.1:4463213-4464308 GCF_020466585.1 Dendroctonus ponderosae
GCCGGCCGATCTCCATTGTATGTATGAGTCTGCTCACTTTGATCCAACGCCAATTTCAGGTTTTGTCTTCAGCTTGCTCAAATTGCAAAGGAAGATCTACATTGCCAACATAGCTGTGAGTCAATTCATCTTCAACCAATGGCTGTTCGTGAACGATAACAGCAAACGACTTCATACGAATCTACCAGATGAAGACAAGGATGCATTCGACATTAATCAACTACCTTTAACTGAAGACGAGCGATACACGTATTACGCCAATTGTTGTGATTATGGTAGAAGGTATTTGATCAAAGAATACGAAGATATTACGGAAGAAACGCGAGCTAATAACAAGAGGTAAACTGGCTGTTTGCATTCAATTTGTATCTTCAAGGGTATTTTTTAGGATGTATTTCCTGGATTGCTTTACCAAGTTTCTGTTCTACAGCTGGATGGCCTGGACTGTATTTTACAAAATAAACGTAGTGAATATCCTGCTGATTTCGCTTCGTGACTATTGGGACCGCTTATAAGATTTACTGCCCTATTTTCGCACTATTTTTTTAAGTTTGATAATAAATCATGACTGCTGAAATATTTTTTTACTACAGTGCCTTTCTTGAAAATGCTGAATTTCTTTCAACACCATCTATGAGTATTATGAAAGAAATTGCAAAGTCAATAAGAAAAGGTTCGGAAAATTTGCGTCCATACTTATACATTGATTTTTTGATTCTGCATACTAGAATAGAAACTGCATCAGAATATTAACAAATCAAGAAGTTAATAACAACCTATCGACCATCTGGTCGACTAGCTACTAATCGTACTCTTATATTATACTGGGTGAAACTGTTGAGCATTTCGGGCGTTTAGGTCGTTGCGGAAAATCATCCCTTCCTGTCGTTTCGCAAAAAAAAACTTTCAAAAAGCCCGGACTCATCAGCTACAAAAAATAGTGTAACAATTATGCTTACTCGACCATCTGATTGAAACTTGACTTGAAGTTAAATTGTGTTATACAGGGTTGCTCATTAGTGCGTCAAAGTGCGATATCTCAGTAAATATCAAGTTTACAAGAAAATTCGTCCAACGAAAGTTTTTCACGTTTAA
>NW_026018916.1:4465307-4472575 GCF_020466585.1 Dendroctonus ponderosae
TGGTTTGCAGGTAAAAACTTATTCCTGACCGGAGGAAGTGGATTTATTGGGAAAGCTTGCATAGAAAAATTTCTGCGCTCGTGTCCCGATTTGGGCAAGATTTACATTCTGCTGCGGCCCAAGAAAGGAAAGTCTCTAGAAGAGCGACTCGAGCAAATTACATCCTCACCGGTAAGTAGGACACCTCATCGGTAGAGTGATTAGTCAAATAGTAAAGATTTTTCAAATATACCGACCCTGAAAATTTTAGGGTGTTCAAAACTGCGTTAAGAAAATCTAAAACATTTTCAAAATGTCCCTTGTAGAATTACAAAGGCATATTGCGAAAGCAGCGCTTAAACAAATATTTGCGGAGTATCAGAAAATCCAACTCAAAGACCCAATTTTTAACTACTGCAGTTTAACCGAATTGCGTGATACTTGATTTCTGAACACCATGAGACACCCAGTTTTTCTAACTTTGGAGCTCTCCCAACGGTTTCTCCACCAGTATCGGACGATTGAGATAAAGTAATTGATCGTGAAAATTGAGTTGTACCTAAGAATACAACTGGCGTTCCAAGTCGTGGGAACTATTGAACACAGCGCTGCGTAAAGTACATCAATGTGTATAAACAGAAATTTGAACATCCCCTGTTGCTGCACAGAGCAAACCGCCGCTGAAGATGTAGCCACCCGTGCATGCAAAACGTTGGGAAAGAAAAGAAATTATTTTCCGCAGAGGCCAAAAATACTGAAAAACTCACAAGTTTTAGGCATTGGCTGCGGAAGCCCAACTCTTCTGATAAATCTTGTACAGTCCTAAAGCACATAATGTTTCAGCTGTTCGAGAAACTGAAGCAAATGTATCCTGATAGTCTAAAGAAAATTATTCCCATCAAAGGAGATGTGCTAACACTCGGACTAGGTAAAACGACGTGTTAAGATTTGAACTGGTAACCAATTATGATAGTTTTCCTCTAGGGATATCCGATGCAGACCGAAAGCTGCTTATCCAGGATGTGCACTTTATTTGCCATACAGCAGCATCTGTTAGGTTTGACGACTTTCTAAAAGAAGCCATTTTCAGCAACATAAGAGCCGCCAGGGAAGTGGCTCTATTGGCGCTGGAAATGAAAAATATCCAGGTTTTCCTGCACATATCGACAACATATTGCAACATAGATGGTAAAACGGTAAATAGTTTTTCTTCCCAGAAAGCCAGTATGTGATGAGTGTCTGATTTTAAATGAAATTAATGGAATCTTCGTGAAGTGCAGTGAGTCTTGACGTGAAGAACATCTATTGCACATTCTTATTCGTTTGCTCATAAGACAAAGTCGCGAAGAGGGCTGGCTGCCTTGTAGAATGTTCTAAACTCATTTCGATTTGTAGATAATATAAATCCACTGATTTCAGGTAGTGGATGAAATCCTCTACCCTCAGCATGGCGACTGGAAGGAGGCAATTCGCGCTGCTGAGTCAATTGACAATCATACGCTGAATGTGCTCACACAAAAATTCATAGAACCTTTTCCCAACACGTACACCTACACAAAACAACTGGCAGAACATTGTATTAACGACATGCTAGTGGGAAAAGTGCCTGCCATCATCTGCAGACCTTCAATTGGTAACAGTCAAGCTAGCAAAGCTAACAAATTCACACAATAGCAACCGAAATTTTTAGTGATCAGCACCTTGGTGGAACCTTTCCAGGGCTGGAATGACAACTTCAATGGACCTGTAGGACTGCTGTTGGCTGGAGGGGCTGGAATCCTCAGAACAGTCTATGCAGATCCCGGGTTCAATCCAGATTACTTGGCAGTAGATAATGTGATCAAGATCATTATTATGGCTTTGTGGCACAAGGCAGTTTTAGGGTAAGGAAGTTTCGAGAGTTTGGAACTAATTACTAGTTTAAGGTAAATAACTGGCCATGAATTTGTTTCGAAAACATTAAATTAATAACGAATCTAGACTTTTAAAAAGAATCTAGACTTTTAAAAAGAATCTAGACTTTTACATAATAAAATTTATGATCTTTAAATTGATTACCGAAACTGCTTGTTATGATCTGCGTTGTGCTTTTGACGATTTTGCTGCCATAACCGTTCTTTAGTGTCTTCAGCGTTAATATTTACAGGGTTTCTACTCAATACTTTCCATAAATTTCTAGACGTACGGTGTCAAATGCGTTAGTGAGATCCACAAACACATAGATGCATTTTATTAGTATCACATGTGTTATGAGGGGACACTAGTCCTGTGTTATTAATCAAAGATTGTCGATCTGCCGGCTCTAAACTCTGCTTGTTCTTCTATGTCCAAATGATATTATTCTTCTTGGGTTCAGAACTTTATAATTTTGCGGAATATCTATTGGTTTGCCTTCATTCTAATGTCCATTCTCTATAGGTTCATGTCATGCAATCCGTATTTCGTTCGTTTATTAATGCATCGCCATTCATAGAGAATGGTTTAGTATATACATACATACAGGACTACGCGTCTTGATCAGGCACATTATTCGAAGTTAAAATTGTTCTCATACTTCATTAATAACATACAGGTTATCAAAGTTTGGGATTTGTAGTAGCTAACTTTGGAATGTGTTCACCCTATATATGAGTTTATGTTAACACACTTTCATCCAAACAAATCGCTTTTGTCAGTATATAGTTACCTTCGGAAGTGTGCATGTTCTACGATTAAATAAAACAGCTGTTTTCAGACAAAAATCCAGCCTATCCATATACCAAGCTAGCACATATAAGGAAATGTTGATGAAGCCCAACTATCTGGCGGAAACGGGCAGGAAATTGTACTGGGACGTCCCCTTTAAGAAAAACATTTGGTACCCGGACGGTTCAGTGACCAAGTATTTCCATATTTTCTATATCAAAGTGCTTCTCTACCATGTACTGCCCGCTCTTTTGGTCGACTTTCTGATGCTATTGGCCTGCCGAACTCCATTGTGAGTATCGTTCAGCTCACTTTGATGCAATAACAATTTCAGGTTTTATCTTCAGCTTGCTCAAATTGCAAAGGAAGATCTACATTGCCAACATAGCGGTGAGTCACTTCTTGTTAAAGGAATGGCTGTTCGTGAACGACAACAGCAAACGACTTTATACGTACCTGCCAGATGAAGACAAAGATGCATTCAACATCAATCAATTGCCATTAACTGAAGACGACCTATACAAGTATTACGCCAATTGTTGTGATTATGCTAGAAGGTATTTGCTCAAAGAATACGATGACATTATGGAAGAAACGCGAACTAGGAACAAGAGGTAAAGTGGCTGTATGCATTCAATTTGTGTCTTCAAGAGTATTTTTTAGAATGTATTTCCTGCATTGCTTGACCAAGTTTCTGTTCTATAGCTGGATGGCCTGGATTGTATTTTACAAAATAAACGTAGTGAAGATCCTACTGATTTCGCTTCGCGACTATTGGAACAGTTTATAAGATTTACTGCCCTATTTTCCCACTATTTTTTAAGTTTGCTAATAAATCATGACTGCTGAGATACTTTTCTTTACTACATTGTCTTTTTTGAAAATGCTGAATTTCTTGCAACACCATCTATGAGTATTACGAAAGAAATTGCAAAGTCAATAAGAAAAGGTTCGGAAAATTTGCGTCCATACTTATAAATTGATTTATTGGATCTGCATAATATAATAGAAACTCTATCTCAATTCTTACTGAAACCTTCCCGCTCTATTGTCTAAAATAATGTTTTTCAATAATTCAGCTTCTTCAGATATTCTCAACCTCTAAACAGTTACGAAGCAAAATTTTGAGTCGTCAAAGTATAAGAGCTCATATCTCGGCGACAGTGAAAAATATCTCAATAATCATTAGAAGCTTTTCGATAGAGCCGCTCGAAAGTTGTAGTTCTCTAGTGGAGCTTCTGCAGAAAATCCTTCTTTTAAAAAGTTAGAACTGAAATTTTCAGCTTCAGAAGCAGTCCAAGTTTAAAGCGTATGTCTCAGAAATGATGAGGAAATCTCAGGAGCTGGAAGCAAAATTTGAAAATCTCTAGCACCTTTAGATATTAAGACATAATGTCTTAAAAATATCGCTAAATAAAGGTTGTGAGTTACACAAAACAAATAAGAATTTACTGAAATTTTCTGAGCGGAATGATCCCAAAACGGGCATTTTACGAAACAGACAATAATTGAAAATGAGGAAAGTTAATATGAGATAGTAAATGTAAGAATTTACAATATGATGCCAGCATGTATTGAGACACAAAAAATTGATTTTTACTAAAATGGAATGCGAACAATTATAAAGGATGCACTCCAGAAGCGCAAAAGAAAATCAATTTGCAAAGGGAAACAAAATAACAGATATTTTAGCCCAAAAAAATATTAAAAAATGCTATTAAAAAAGCACAGAGGAGAATATTAACAAATTAAGAAGTTAATAGCAACCTATCGACCATCTGGTCGACTAACTACCAATCGTACTCTTATATTATACTGGGTGAAACTGTTGAGTTTTTCGGGCGTTTAGGTCGTTGCCGAAAATCATTCCTTCCTGTCCTTTCGCAAAAAAAGCTTTCAAAAAGCCCGAACTCATCAGCTACAAGAAATAGCCGTACTTTTAAGTCAGGTGCAGTGTAACAATCATGTTTACTCGACCATCTGATTGAAACTTGACTTGAAGTTAAATTGTGCTATATATTGAAAAACGACAAACTACCTACTCCGGTAAGTTCTGAACCATCACACTTTTCTTGCTTTAAACGCATTGTGTACGCGTTCAAACAATAATTACCGTTATTGGGTAACCAGTACTAGTAACCAAATAAATCTCTAGTTATATACATAAATAAGTAAAGTCAGACACTTTTTGAATGCTCCATGTGCTATAAACATTCTTTTATGCGTGTTGTTAGTCTGAATGAGTATATGCAGTTTACGTTGCAGACATTAGAATCAATAGGACTCGATTAGCCAAAACTCGCCTATTTGCCATAATTTTACAGACAATGAAGAAAGCAAAAATTTACCGATTTAATGACAATGAGACAAACATAATCAAATACAAAAAACATTTGAATTAAAAAAGTGTTAGTATAAAAGCACGTTTTTACCCATATTCGTGTCGTTGAAAACCTACTGAGCCAGATATCATGTTTTTTTAACTCACTAGCTACAGTTCTCATATAAATTACCTTAAAAACTCACTAAGAGCGTTTATTGTGCGTATGTTTATTAAGGTAGTGCGGTAATATTTGACTTCAGGATGGCTTCCACACAAACTATCCAAGAATGCTTTAGAGGTACTTCATTCAATTTTTGTACACGCATAGACAATTGAATGCAACTGGTTTGCAGGTAAAAACTTATTCCTGACCGGAGGAAGTGGATTTATTGGGAAAGCTTGCATAGAAAAATTTCTGCGCTCGTGTCCCGATTTGGGCAAGATTTACATTCTGCTCCGGCCCAAGAAAGGAAAGTCTCTAGAAGAGCGACTCGAGCAAATTACATCCTCATCTGTAAGTAGAACACTTAAGCGGTAGAGTGATTCAATATTCGTTCAGTCAAACGGTAAAGATTTTTGAAATATACCGCACCTGAAAATTTTGGGTGTTCAAAATTTCGTTAAGTAAAGCTGAAACTAAGAGCGGATTTAGGGGATGGTCATGGGGATGACCTGGAACGCCAGTGTTGCGTGAAACACATTAATATGA
Source organism: Dendroctonus ponderosae (assembly GCF_020466585.1). NCBI lineage: Eukaryota > Metazoa > Arthropoda > Insecta > Coleoptera > Curculionidae > Dendroctonus > Dendroctonus ponderosae. Next base: position 4,471,004 of record NW_026018916.1, read on the forward strand.
GTGAACAGAAATCTGAACATCTCCCGTTGCTGCTCCGAGCAAACCACCTATGAAGAAGAAGCCACTCGTGCTTGCAAAATGTCCGGAAGAAATTATTTTCCGACAACGGCCAAAAATCACGAAAAACTCACTAGTTTCAGGGCATGGCCGCCGCACCCGAACTCTTTTGATACGTTTTGTACGTTCTAAAGCATGTAATGTTTCAGCTGTTCGGGAAACTGCAGCAAATGTATCCTGAGAATCTAAAGAAAATTATTCCCATCAAGGGAGACGTGTTGAAACTCAGACTAGGTAGAACGGTGTTTTAAGACTTAAACTTGCAACCAACTATGATAGTTTTCCTCTATAGGGATATCCGATGAAGACCGAAAGCTGCTCATTCAGGATGTTCACTTTATTTGCCATACAGCAGCATCTGTTAAGTTCGACGACTTTCTAAAAGATGCCATTTTCACTAATATCAGAGCTGCCAGGGAAGTGGCTCTATTGGCGCTGGAAATGAAAAATATCCAGGTTTTCCTGCACATATCGACCACATATTGCAACATAGATGGCAAAACGGTAAATAGTTTTTCTTCCCAAAAAGCCAGTATGCGATGAGTGTCCGATTTTAAATAAAATTAATGGAATCTTCCTTGGAGTCTTGACGTGAAAGACATCCATGGCACACTATTACCAGTTTGCTCATAACATAAAGTCGCGAAGAGAGCAGACCGCCCTGCAGAATGTTGTAGACTCATCTCCATGTAATTTTGTTTTAAATCAACCGATTTCAGGTAATAGATGAGGTTCTTTACCCTCAGCATGGGGACTGGCGGGAAGCAATTCGCTCTGCTGAGTCAATTGACAGTCATACCCTGAATGTGCTCGCGCAAAAATTCATAGAACCTTTTCCCAACACGTACACCTACACGAAACAACTAGGAGAACATTGTATTAACGACATGCTGGTAGGAAAAGTGCCTGCCGTCATCTGCAGACCTTCAGTTGGTAACAGTCCAGCTAACATCAAGATAACGAATTCAGACAATAGCGGCCGAATTTTTCCAGTGATCAGCACCTTGGTGGAACCTTTCCAGGGCTGGAATGACAACTTTAATGGACCTGTAGGACTGATGGTGGCGGGAGGTGCTGGAATCCTCAGAACAGTCTATGGAGATACAGACATAAATACAGATTACGTGTCAGTCGATAATGTGGCGAAGATAATCATTATGGCCTTGTGGCACAAGGCAGTTTTAGGGTAACGAAGTTAAGCTAGTCTGAACTAACTACTAGTTTAACGTAATTAACTATCCAGGATTCTGCTTCAAATCAATCAAAGCACAAATCAAATTAATAACGAAATGTACATGGAATCTTGTAGATTACACGATGAGATTGCACAACATTTCCTTTTGCATTAGACGATTTTGCTCCCTAATATGATTCTTTAGTTCCTTCATCGTTCATATTTAGAGGGCTTTTACTCAATAATTTTCATCAATTTTCAGGCGTGCGGCGTCAAACGCCTTAGTGAGATCCAGAATCAAGTAGCATTTTCTTAGTGGCATATGTTTTATGAGTAGGCAT
>NW_026018916.1:4473574-4483721 GCF_020466585.1 Dendroctonus ponderosae
TGGTTTGCAGGTAAAAACTTATTCCTGACCGGAGGAAGTGGATTTATTGGGAAAGCTTGCATAGAAAAATTTCTGCGCTCGTGTCCCGATTTGGGCAAGATTTACATTCTGCTGCGGCCCAAGAAAGGAAAGTCTCTAGAAGAGCGACTCGAGCAAATTACATCCTCACCGGTAAGTAGGACACCTCATCGGTAGAGTGATTAGTCAAATAGTAAAGATTTTTCAAATATACCGACCCTGAAAATTTTAGGGTGTTCAAAACTGCGTTAAGAAAATCTAAAACATTTTCAAAATGTCCCTTGTAGAATTACAAAGGCATATTGCGAAAGCAGCGCTTAAACAAATATTTGCGGAGTATCAGAAAATCCAACTCAAAGACCCAATTTTTAACTACTGCAGTTTAACCGAATTGCGTGATACTTGATTTCTGAACACCATGAGACACCCAGTTTTTCTAACTTTGGAGCTCTCCCAACGGTTTCTCCACCAGTATCGGACGATTGAGATAAAGTAATTGATCGTGAAAATTGAGTTGTACCTAAGAATACAACTGGCGTTCCAAGTCGTGGGAACTATTGAACACAGCGCTGCGTAAAGTACATCAATGTGTATAAACAGAAATTTGAACATCCCCTGTTGCTGCACAGAGCAAACCGCCGCTGAAGATGTAGCCACCCGTGCATGCAAAACGTTGGGAAAGAAAAGAAATTATTTTCCGCAGAGGCCAAAAATACTGAAAAACTCACAAGTTTTAGGCATTGGCTGCGGAAGCCCAACTCTTCTGATAAATCTTGTACAGTCCTAAAGCACATAATGTTTCAGCTGTTCGAGAAACTGAAGCAAATGTATCCTGATAGTCTAAAGAAAATTATTCCCATCAAAGGAGATGTGCTAACACTCGGACTAGGTAAAACGACGTGTTAAGATTTGAACTGGTAACCAATTATGATAGTTTTCCTCTAGGGATATCCGATGCAGACCGAAAGCTGCTTATCCAGGATGTGCACTTTATTTGCCATACAGCAGCATCTGTTAGGTTTGACGACTTTCTAAAAGAAGCCATTTTCAGCAACATAAGAGCCGCCAGGGAAGTGGCTCTATTGGCGCTGGAAATGAAAAATATCCAGGTTTTCCTGCACATATCGACAACATATTGCAACATAGATGGTAAAACGGTAAATAGTTTTTCTTCCCAGAAAGCCAGTATGTGATGAGTGTCTGATTTTAAATGAAATTAATGGAATCTTCGTGAAGTGCAGTGAGTCTTGACGTGAAGAACATCTATTGCACATTCTTATTCGTTTGCTCATAAGACAAAGTCGCGAAGAGGGCTGGCTGCCTTGTAGAATGTTCTAAACTCATTTCGATTTGTAGATAATATAAATCCACTGATTTCAGGTAGTGGATGAAATCCTCTACCCTCAGCATGGCGACTGGAAGGAGGCAATTCGCGCTGCTGAGTCAATTGACAATCATACGCTGAATGTGCTCACACAAAAATTCATAGAACCTTTTCCCAACACGTACACCTACACAAAACAACTGGCAGAACATTGTATTAACGACATGCTAGTGGGAAAAGTGCCTGCCATCATCTGCAGACCTTCAATTGGTAACAGTCAAGCTAGCAAAGCTAACAAATTCACACAATAGCAACCGAAATTTTTAGTGATCAGCACCTTGGTGGAACCTTTCCAGGGCTGGAATGACAACTTCAATGGACCTGTAGGACTGCTGTTGGCTGGAGGGGCTGGAATCCTCAGAACAGTCTATGCAGATCCCGGGTTCAATCCAGATTACTTGGCAGTAGATAATGTGATCAAGATCATTATTATGGCTTTGTGGCACAAGGCAGTTTTAGGGTAAGGAAGTTTCGAGAGTTTGGAACTAATTACTAGTTTAAGGTAAATAACTGGCCATGAATTTGTTTCGAAAACATTAAATTAATAACGAATCTAGACTTTTAAAAAGAATCTAGACTTTTAAAAAGAATCTAGACTTTTACATAATAAAATTTATGATCTTTAAATTGATTACCGAAACTGCTTGTTATGATCTGCGTTGTGCTTTTGACGATTTTGCTGCCATAACCGTTCTTTAGTGTCTTCAGCGTTAATATTTACAGGGTTTCTACTCAATACTTTCCATAAATTTCTAGACGTACGGTGTCAAATGCGTTAGTGAGATCCACAAACACATAGATGCATTTTATTAGTATCACATGTGTTATGAGGGGACACTAGTCCTGTGTTATTAATCAAAGATTGTCGATCTGCCGGCTCTAAACTCTGCTTGTTCTTCTATGTCCAAATGATATTATTCTTCTTGGGTTCAGAACTTTATAATTTTGCGGAATATCTATTGGTTTGCCTTCATTCTAATGTCCATTCTCTATAGGTTCATGTCATGCAATCCGTATTTCGTTCGTTTATTAATGCATCGCCATTCATAGAGAATGGTTTAGTATATACATACATACAGGACTACGCGTCTTGATCAGGCACATTATTCGAAGTTAAAATTGTTCTCATACTTCATTAATAACATACAGGTTATCAAAGTTTGGGATTTGTAGTAGCTAACTTTGGAATGTGTTCACCCTATATATGAGTTTATGTTAACACACTTTCATCCAAACAAATCGCTTTTGTCAGTATATAGTTACCTTCGGAAGTGTGCATGTTCTACGATTAAATAAAACAGCTGTTTTCAGACAAAAATCCAGCCTATCCATATACCAAGCTAGCACATATAAGGAAATGTTGATGAAGCCCAACTATCTGGCGGAAACGGGCAGGAAATTGTACTGGGACGTCCCCTTTAAGAAAAACATTTGGTACCCGGACGGTTCAGTGACCAAGTATTTCCATATTTTCTATATCAAAGTGCTTCTCTACCATGTACTGCCCGCTCTTTTGGTCGACTTTCTGATGCTATTGGCCTGCCGAACTCCATTGTGAGTATCGTTCAGCTCACTTTGATGCAATAACAATTTCAGGTTTTATCTTCAGCTTGCTCAAATTGCAAAGGAAGATCTACATTGCCAACATAGCGGTGAGTCACTTCTTGTTAAAGGAATGGCTGTTCGTGAACGACAACAGCAAACGACTTTATACGTACCTGCCAGATGAAGACAAAGATGCATTCAACATCAATCAATTGCCATTAACTGAAGACGACCTATACAAGTATTACGCCAATTGTTGTGATTATGCTAGAAGGTATTTGCTCAAAGAATACGATGACATTATGGAAGAAACGCGAACTAGGAACAAGAGGTAAAGTGGCTGTATGCATTCAATTTGTGTCTTCAAGAGTATTTTTTAGAATGTATTTCCTGCATTGCTTGACCAAGTTTCTGTTCTATAGCTGGATGGCCTGGATTGTATTTTACAAAATAAACGTAGTGAAGATCCTACTGATTTCGCTTCGCGACTATTGGAACAGTTTATAAGATTTACTGCCCTATTTTCCCACTATTTTTTAAGTTTGCTAATAAATCATGACTGCTGAGATACTTTTCTTTACTACATTGTCTTTTTTGAAAATGCTGAATTTCTTGCAACACCATCTATGAGTATTACGAAAAAAATTGCAAAGTCAATAAGAAAAGGTTCGGAAAATTTGCGTCCATACTTATAAATTGATTTATTGGATCTGCATAATATAATAGAAACTGCATCTCAATTCTTACTGAAACCTTCCCGCTCTATTGTCTAAAATAATGTTTTTCAATAATTCAGCTTCCTCAGATATTCTCAACCTCTAAACAGTTACGAAGCAAAATTTTGAGTCGTCAAAGTATAGGAGCTCATATCTCGGCAAGAGTGAAAAATATCTCAATAATCATTAGGAGCTTTTCGATAGAGCCGCTCGAAAGTTGTAGTTCTCTAGTGGAGCTTCTGCAGAAAATCCTTCTATTAAAAAGTTAGAACTGAAATTTTCAGCTTCAGAAGCAGTCCAAGTTTAAAGCGTATGTCTCAGAAATGATGAGAATCTCAGGAGCTGGAAGCAAAATTTGAAAATCTCTAGCACCTTTAGATATATCTCATAATGTCTTAAAAATATCGCTAAATAAAGGTTGTGAGTTACACAAAACAAAAAAGAAATAGGAATTTACTGAAATTTACTGGGCGGAATGATCCCAAAACGGGCATTTTACGAAACAGACAATAATTGAAAATGAGGAAAGTTATTATGAGATAGTAAATGTAAGAATTTACAATATCCAGCATGTATTCAGACACAAAAAATTGATTTTTACTAAAATGGAATGCGAACAATTATAAAGGATGCACTCCAGAAGCGCAAAAGAAAATCAATTTGCAAAGAGAAACAAAATAAAAGATATTTTAGCCCAAAAAAATCCTAAAAAATGCTATTAAAAAAGCACAGAGGAGAATATTAACAAATTAAGAAGTTAATAGCAACCTATCGACCATTAATTAGCCAGGATTCTGCTTCAAAGCAATCAAAGCACAAATCAAATTAATAACGAAATGTACATTGAATCTTGTAGTTTACACGATGAGATTGCACAACATTTCTTTTGCATTAGACGATTTTGCTCCCTAATATGACTCTTTAGTTCCTTCATCGTTCATATTTAGAGGGCTTTTCCTCAATAATTTTCATCAATTTCCAGGCGTGCGGCGTCAAACGCCTTAGTGAGATCCACAATCAAGTAGCATTTTCTTAGTGGCATATGTTTTATGAGTAGGCATTAGTTCCTGTGTTATTGATCAGAAAATGTCTATGCAGGATAACTGTAACAACAACAATAACTGAAGACGAGCAATACACGTTTTACCTTAAATGTAGCGATTATGCTAGAAGGTATTTGATCAAAGAGTACGATGACATTACAGAAGAAACGCGAACTAAGACCAAGAGGTAAGTAAAATGGCTGTTTGCATTAAATTTGTCTCTTCAAGGGTATTTTTTAGGATGTATTTCCTGCATTGCTTGAACAAGTTTCTGTTCTACAGCTGGATGGCCTGGATTGTATTTTACAAAATCAACGTAGTGAAGATCCTGCTGAATTCGCTTCGCGACTATTGGAATAGCTTATAAGATTTACTGCCCTGGTTTCACTCTTTTTTAAATTTGTTAATGAATCGTTATTGTTGAGATAATTTTTTAATACAGAGTGCCTTCGCTAAAATTATTGAATTTTCTGGAATCGAATTCACGGCAACAAGTTTGGAAAAACTTTCGTCCATACGTATAAATCCAGCTTTGGAATTTCCCAATTGCGTTGCGACCCACGGAAGTTTCCATTAGCCCATCCATCCAATTATAAGGGATTATAGTTAGTTAAACCCATATAGGCTTAGGCAAACTTGAGATTCTAATATCGTTTGCTAAAGACAAATGTAAGCGTCTCCGAACTAACAACCAGTGACTTGCATACTTTTAGAATGAGGAACTTGAGATCAAAAATATGGAGCGCAGTATATCAGAATCTCCAAAGTTTATCTTTAAAGCCAAAAACCTGATGATGATAATAACAATTGAGAGAAGGATAGTTCTTCAGCCCCACTCCTGAAAAGTCTTGATGAGTGTTCAACTATTTGAACCGTATTCCCGATATAAAAGTTTGAATCCTAAAAGCCTGTTAAAATTAAACACTTAAGCTTTTATCTCATTAAATGTTCAGCACTTCATATGAAACGGTAGTGTTGTAGCTGTTCTATTAGAAGCTTCCTTATATTTTTGTGATATTATCAACTGTTTCTACCTGTAAAACTGTTAGGATCTACTAAGGTTTACACTTTTTCTTCCACCGTTTTGATGGATTTTGAATCCGCAATCTTTTCCATCGAAAATGCTCTATTAAAGTGATCCTAAACACTCACTGCCAGAAAAGCTGCTAACTCGGAAGGAGGTTCATTTTATATTACCTTTTTAACTATCAAAAGCCACTCGAGCTTGCAAAACGTGAGGAAAAATAAGTTTCCACGACGGTCTAAAAGTTCAAAAACTCTCATCAGTTTCAAAAATTTGCCGTACTTTTTTTTAAGTTAAGCACAGTTAGAACAATCATGTTTAGTCCACAATCTGATCGAAAGTCTACTTGAAGTTAAAGCGTGTTATTCATTGGAAAATGATAAATTACGCAGGTAATTAAGTTGCGGACCATCAAACTCCTCTTGCTTTAAAGCCATTGTTTGAAGCTCCAAGGCGTAATTACGAGCAGGATAAAAACATTAATTACCTTTATTGGGTAATCAATAAGACATAAATTTCCAGTTATACAAATAAGTACAGTCTAGCAATTGTTGAATGTTCCAGTTTGTATAAACACGTGTTTATGCCTGTTGTTAGTCTAAATGGGTTTATGCAGTTTACGTTCGAGAAATTTGAATTAATCGGATTCAATCAGACAATAGTCAAGTAACTTTTCGACCATTTTACATACAATGAAAACAGCGGCAAAATTGCCAATGTAATAACGATGAGACAAACATGCTGGAAATACACATCAAATTTGAATCAAGGAAAATGATCGATTTCTGCTTGTACAGGGTTATTCACGCTATACGGCACGGAAGAAAATACCCTATACATTATTGCATTTTTGGATTATCTGAGCATAATAAGTGTGTGTTTTAACAACGATTATAATAGCTAAATCTTAATACTTTAGAATTATTGTTATGTTAGCGTAATTTGTAGTGAAGTGTAACAAGAATTCATATTTTATATCCCAATGATATTGAACTTGCGATGTTATACAGAGGGTTCACAAATTTAAACTGATCAAATAAGAACTTTAAGTGGCTATAACTTGATTAATTTAAATACAACCCCATAATTTTGAACTTACCAGGAAATGCATCTTTGAGTTACCTATAGAATGGTATTAGGATGTTAATGGCTAATTCTTTTGGTTTTTACAAAATACGCCAAATAGTCGTTCTTTGATGGTGTTTTTAACTAAAAGCTCAAAAATGATATATCACCTTGTTTGTGTGCCCAGTTTCATAAAAAAATACTTTTAAAAAACCAAGCGTTTTAGCAGCAAACTTCCGTGCCGTAGAGCGTGAATAACCCTGTATAAAAGGCGCATTTTTACCGTATTCTTATTGTTGAACAGTGACCGAGGCGAATTTAATTATTTTTTTAAACTGACGATTTGAAATTTTAATTTAAACTACCGAAAAGTTCACTGAGGGCGTTCATTAAGTGCCATATGTGTAGTATCGTAGTGCGGTAAGATTCGACTTCAGGATGGCTGCCACGCAAACTATCCAAGAATGCTTTAAAGGTACTTGATTAATTTTTTTTACGCATAAACACTTGAATGCAAGGGATTTGCAGGCAAAAACATTTTCCTGACCGGAGGAAGTGGATTCATTGGGAAAGCTTGCATTGAAAAATTTCTGCGCTCTTGTCCCGATTTGGGCAAGATTTACATTCTGATGCGACCCAAAAAGGGAAAGTCCCTAGAAGAGCGACTGGAGCAAATTACGTCTTCTACGGTAAGTACAGGAAGATTGATGAGTAATTGATCAATTGGTTAAGAAAATGATAAGCATTTTCCAAACATGTCGCAGCTGAAAAGTAATATTTGCTTGGGTGTTTAAAGATTGAAGGGTGAAACCTTTCCAAACTGCAGTGTTGCTTTACATTCTCAGAACAGTTTGTAAAAATTGCAAAAACAGTGCTTGAAAAGACATTTTCAAATTGCCCGAAGCAAATTCCAGGACTAAAGTCTAATTTTTTAACACTGCAGCACGTACTTTATGTATCAATTCGATAAATTCAAGCTAAGAAAAGCTCTATTGTTCAGTTTGCCTCTGTACAACATTTATTGGCTTCAGATCTTGCTAATTTTCTGCGAAAAGAGCGCAAATCAGCCACTCTTTTTTAAAAGGGAAACTCTTGTTTACGAAAATGGCGACATTTGCTCATCATTAAAGTGTTTAACGGACGAAATAATTTGCAACCAAGTTTTACTGAACCGCTTAACACATTATTTTTTTAAGAAGGAAAGCCCCGTTTAATTAGTTTTAGAGCTCTTCCAAGGTTTTCCCAACCAATTCAGATCTATTCACAAGTGTTAACAGTAGGTTGAATTGGTTCTGGTCAGAAGTCTGGATTTGAATCTGCTTAGTTTCGTCTGTAGGTACTTGTAGTAAAAGTTCGAAGACAAATTTCCGTTAAACTTGTTTTCACACCCTGCGTGAAGTACATCGGCATCAGAAAACACCTTTGAAGATATAAGTCACTTATTCTTGAGAAATGCCAGGACGAAATTATTTTGCACGGAGACGTAAAAGCCTGAAAAACTCCCCAGTTTTGGCAATTTTGGCAAATTTGGTGTAGTTCTAAAGCAATTAATGTTGCAGCTGTTCGAGAAACTGAAGCAAATGTACCCTGAGAACCTAAAGAAAATTATTCCCATCAAGGGAGACGTGCTTACACTCGGACTAGGTAAAACGGCGTTTCAAGACTTGAACTTGCAACCAACTATGATAGTTTTCCTCTAGGGATATCCGATGAAGACCGAAAGCTGCTCATTCAGGATGTGCACTTTATTTGCCATACAGCAGCATCTGTTAAGTTCGACGACTTTCTAAAAGATGCCATTTTCACCAATATCAGAGCAGCTAGGGAAGTGGCTCTCTTAGCACTGGAAATGAAAAATATCCAAGTGTTCCTACACGTATCGACCACGTATTGCAACATAGATGGTAAGAAGGTAAGAAGTTTTTCGTCCCAAATGAAATTATTGGAAACTTCGGAGTCTTGACGTGAAGGACATCCATTGCACATTCTCATTCGTTTGCTCATAACATAAAGTCGCGAAGAGAGCAGCCCGGCCTGAAGAATGTTCTACACACATCTCCATGTGCGAATTTAAAAAATTCACCGATTTCAGATAGTGGATGAAGTCCTTTACCCTCAGCATGGCGACTGGAAGGAAGCAATTTGCGCTGCTGAGTCAATGGATAGTCATACGCTGAATGTGCTCACGCAAAAATTCATGGAACCTTTTCCCAACACGTACACCTACACCAAACAATTGGCAGAATACTGTATTAACGACATGCTGGTGGGAAAAGTGCCTGCCATCATCTGCAGACCTTCAGTTGGTAAGAGGCAAGCTAACATCAAGCTAATGAATTCAGCTAATAGCAGCCGGGTTTTTGCAGTGGTCAGCACCTTGGTGGAGCCTTTCCAGGGCTGGAATGACAACTTCAATGGACCTGTAGGATTGCTGTTGGCTGGAGGGGCTGGAATCCTCAGAACAGTCTATGGAGATCCAGACGTAATTCCAGATTACGTGTCAGTCGATAGTGTCGCTAAGATCATCATTATGGCCTTGTGGCACAAGGCAGTTTTAGGGTAAGGAAGTTAAGTTAGTCTGGAACTAATTACTAATTTAATGTAAATAACTAGCCAGGAATCTGCTTCGAACAAATCAAAGTAATATCGAAATGTACATGGAATCTAGTCGTTGGCACGATGAGATTGCTGGAATTGCTTGACATGTTTAAATAAAACAGTGGCTTTTCAGGCAAAAATCCAGCCTATCCATATACCAAGCCAGCAAATACAATGAGCAGATAGTGAAGCAAAACTATCTAGTGGAAACGGGCAGGCGATTGTACTGGGAAGTGCCCTTTAAGAACAAAATTTGGTTTCCTGGCAACTCCATGACCAAGTACTTCCTTATTTTCTACATCAATGTGCTTCTCTTCCATGTACTGCCCGCCCTTTTCGTCGATTTGCTGCTGTTATTGTCCGGCCGATCTCCTTTGTAAGTGTTCCAGCTCACTTTGGTCTAATAACATTTTCAAATTTTGTCTTCAGCTTGTTCAAATTACAAAGGAAAATCTACATTGCCAACATAGCGGTGAGTCACTTCATGTTAAACCAATGGCTGTTCGTGAACGACAACAGCAAACGACTTCATACGTATCTGCCAGATGAAAACAAGGATGCGTTCGACATCAATCAACTACCATTAACTGAAGACGAGCAATACACGTTTTACCTCAAAAGTTGCGATTATGCTAGAAGGTATTTGATTAAAGAGTACGACGATGTTACTGAAGAAACCCGAACTAAGACCAAGAGGTAAAGTGGCTGTTTGCATTTAATTTGTTTCTTCAAGGGTATTTTTTAGGATGTATTT
>NW_026018916.1:4484720-4497766 GCF_020466585.1 Dendroctonus ponderosae
CTTGAACATGACGCTGCTTTTTTCGAAGTTTCTCAAGAACCATTCGAGAGAATTCGTTTTGGCATCCTTGGATAGAGAATTGAATGGGGGGGTCATGACCCGCATGATCCCACCCCCCTGGATCCGCCCTTGCTTGAATTTAATCCTTTTTTCAATTTACTAAAGATTTTGCTTCCACCTTTTCAGACGCTTAAAATTTACCCTAAAACCCATATATTTAGAGACAGTTATTGAGAGGCTCTTTCAGATGCTCCTCTTTCAGATGTTCCTCTTTTAGAGCTCCTACTCAGAAATTTTAAGCGCTATCGCCGATATAACGGTTGAGCCGATATAACGGCCCTATTTAAATTCTCAATTTTCCTCTACTAAAATTTAGTTCAACAAACACTCCACCAAAATATTTCTTACGATAATTCCGATACCTCCAGCGGTTTTCAGGCCAAAATTTTTTAAAGCAAACCAAGCTTTCTTCAAATACGATTCAAATTTCATCAGAAACTGATTCCCTCAAATAAATCATAAGCACAAACCATTTTTTTTCTCGAAATCCATTGGTAAAACTTTTCGTCCCATACAGCGTTCCCTCTGACCTCAAAATTTGGCACTTTTTCAGGGCTGGCTTTTAATAAAAATAAATTGACAGTAACAAACAGCCCTAGTAGATACACATTTTTCCTAAGGGAATGCCAAATTTTGATACGAACAAGATAAATGGAAGACAATGACTTTGCGAATAAGAAATGTCCGATAAGAAAAGCCATATGGATCTTTGGAGAGTTGCTTTATCAGCGTAGGCAAGAAGGAAAAAGCAGTTCTAGCAAAACAGAAGTTAATTTATTACCAGCTCACATTTCCCCTACTGTTATAGAGAGTTGTTCGGGTCATCCAGGCCTAATTGAGGCGTAGAATTTATATTATAAAAAAGCCGTTTAATTTGGTCGTTTAACTCATGTTGAGCTCGCGTTCAGCCTAAACCCTTTGCTTAATTAGGAGACTATATAAAACCTTATTTTCTCGCTTAAAGGAAATCCCATTTGGGCCTGAACAAAGTGTATCCGTTCCTTAAAACGATGTCCTTAATCTTACTTTCCTAGCAGAGCGTAATTTCGTCTTGCGAATATTTCACAAACTCGAGATCCTAAAAGATATTTATAGGAAACATCCTGAATACTGCTCGCGCTCGGATCGCTCATATCATTTAAGATTAATATTATGTTAGCGAGGTCTAGACATTTATATTGCAAATTGTCCTCCAGTGTGTCATGGATTAAGAATGGTCTTTTTGAGCCGGATTTTAATCCCTAGTCCGGTTTAACTCGTCTATCACTTGGAGTATTCGTAAGGATGGTCAGTGTGTTCTTATGTTATGCTGGATGTCCGGGGCAATATTTATTCGGAGTGATTCGGCATTAGAATAATGTTCCTACTGGATATAAAAAAAATTCTTTAAATCGCATCGTTTTGGAGACAATCAAGGGCCAGTGACTTGGCCGCCACACTCGGCCGATCTGAATCCTTCAGATTTTTTTGTTTGGGTACAACTCTAAGATCGATCGTTTAAAAAACGCCCGAGAGAAATGGATTAATTTTTTTCTAAAGAAAAATTTGTCACGTTCAAATAACGTCTGCGGTTAATACACTAGTTTCTTGTTGGCTGGAGGAATGCACTGTGAGCAATTATTATAATTTTTGTATTAATGTGTGAGTTTGTAGGTAATGGTAGTTGCGATTAAATTAATGTTTGAAATTTTTTGTTTTTTTCTACCACGAAAAACACTTGTAGTGACATTCTGCACAAACTCAAGTTGGCACAAACCATTGATTTTCCCTCTCTTGTCTTGCTGTAAGGTTTGATGAAATTTCCGCGACTACATTGTCCCGAATTTTCTTAAATATCTCACAAACAAAATAAAAGGTGAAAAAGTAACAAGACAAAAAGTTTTCAAATGAATCAGTGAATCGCACCGTAGAGCCCGTTTATTGGAATTGTTTTTGTTGTTCAAGTTTTTGTACAAAATAAAAGTGGGGGCCCACAAAATGCCCGTCCGGGGAGATTAAGGGACAAAAGCTTAAGAAGCACTTGTAAAGTCATTAGAAATGTTTGAGTTCCAAATTTTGCTATAAGCGGATGATGGTTTCAAAACGTTTGACTTGTTTCAGAAACTGTACTCTTGTTCTTCAGAAAACGCATTTTTCAGCTCTATAAGACTTTGAACGACACCACTGTTCCGGAATGCAAAACATCACAAATAAATCCAAGTTGAACCCAAGAAACTAAATGTTAGGATAGGTTGACAAGCCCGTTCCATAGGGACGATCTTTAAATAACTATCTTATTTATATCCAGGCAAAGATGCACGCTGGAACGTCGTGTTTTGGCTTCGACGGTGCCATCCAGTTTGGCTAATGCATTCTAATTTGGAAAATTCAACAGAAACAACTCGAAACGGCGTGAATTTTTCATTTTCAGGACGAAATATGCGAATATTATCAATTATTTGCTTCTCCCCTTTGGAGGACATTCGTCGCTCTTATGTAACAGGCTCACCAGGGAGGCCTCAATAAGGCAGATATTATTTACATTGGCTTATTGGATTCGAATCCGACTTTGTTTAGGTAAGAATACGCTTGTTTGGATTCGAGACTAAACTGTGTAATAAACAATATTGAAGTCAACATTAGGGAGTTTTAGGTAGCAGCAAGCTAAGTTTTATGGAAAAAACTAGACTTTGGGTCGGAATGAGCAACACATTAATATAATCTGGAAAGAATCCGTGACAAATAAACAATAGATTTAAAATGTGGCTCACACAAATGTACAAAACCCTTTTGGAATGAGCGGAACAGACGCTAAGTGTTACCTCAATTAACCAGTTGAATAAAGCGCTCACCCGGTGAAGGTTTCGGCCCATTGAAGAATTGTCCAAATCAAGCAATGAATAGACAATTTAGAGCGCCAGCTCTATTCATCTGAATCGTTTGGGTTATGCGGATTAGAGACACGCGARTCCTTTCATTCGGTTTTACCAACGGATTYTGCATGTTCATTAGCAAACCACTGATTTCTACTTCATTTGAAAMCAYAACAGAAACCAATTGAASAGTCCAGGRAAATYCWTAAAAATTACAATTTTCCTKGAATGAACAAAGTGCATATTCTTCTGAACTAATTTCTCTAAGCCCCGTTATTCAAAGATGAAATAGTCGCCCTGATGAAAAAATAGACATTTCTGACAGTCTTCTTAGTTTTGGAAAAAAAGAGTGTGCAAAGAATATGGGGTCATTGAAGTTCCAGTAGGCCTAAAAGCATTTTGCTCAATTCACGAAATAACAAGAGGGAGGATTCAGAGAATTCATGTTACGGCTTTCTGCTTTCCAATGGAAATTGTACCTTAGAAAAGTTAGTCAAATTTGGGAGATTTCTCCCTAAAATTCAGCGGGAAGTSGMAAAATGGCATGTTGCTTCTTTATTCGTTACTTTAGCGGAAAAGTGGATAGAAAGGTTGTTATGTGTTTTGAACCCCTCTATCCAAGGCCGTACTCATAACTTGTCTTTATTTTTGAAACCCGCCGATTTAAAGTTTTTGCAAAATTACTACTTGATTCCTTTTGAAGCGGCCGATCTTTTATAAAGAAGAGCATTTCCCAACAGGAAGCTTTGTTTGCGAGAAAATAAACTAAATATATATTTTTTATTCGTCGCTTATTGCATTTTGCTTTAAATTGACAAAAACCATTCTTTAATTTTATTTACCCAATTTGTAGCCTTGTGTCATTTCAAAATTTGACTACCATGTGATTACTTTTTACCTACCAAGACCCCTTGGGTGAAAATTGTAATTTTGAAATATTAGTCAAATTTGGAAAATGTTTCTTCCAATTACAGCGGAAATTAAAAAATCTCCCGTAGTTCGGACATTGATCAATTTAGGAGAAAATTGAACTTTTGTACATGTTTTTAACCCCTCTATCCAATGCCGGTGTTCATAATTTGCATAGGGATTGCTTCTGAAGTTGGAAATATTTTAGTTGTTTCAATAACCCCCTGTAAAAATTTTTTTTGGATAGTCGTTTATTGGGAAATTTTGAGAAAATTACCCCTATATATACTTTAACATTTTCGACACTTCTTGGAATACGCTTTTTATCAGCAAGGGCCATTTTTGAGTTAAAAAAAACTGTTTTTTTTTAACCGGCGCCTAGGTATAGCATTTTTTTTTAAATGGGAACTGCCAATTTTTGAAATTTTTCTGCTTATTTTGATCTAAAGAAATACTTTTAATCTTCATACTTCTATAGAGAAAACACACAAAATTTCGAACATTTTCCTCCAAATTAAGCTGCTAATCCAATATCCTCACGTATCTCTCTCATTGGGTATTTTAGGAGAGAAATTAATATGAACTTTCTTCTGTCTTTCGGAATTTTTTTTTAAAACGCGTTTAATTTTTTTCAAAAACCGTTTATCGAGGAGGTTTGGAAAAATTACAGCCAAAAAAAAATTAGCTGGGAAGCTTTATTTTCGGAAAACAAATTGCAAAATAATTTTTAAACAAAATCCAGTCCAATGAATTTTTCAACCAACACTGAAAATATGTTTTATTGAAAATTTCTCTCAACAAGTCCTTCCATATGGACGAAATAACTTCCAAAGCGGGATGATTTAAAAAGGCTTTAGAAAATTCCTCAGATGAGTTAAGCAAAGAATAGAGAGTTCGGTTCATTAAGGCTTTTTTAAACTTTCAAACGTATTTAACCATTAATTTTTATTAGAATATCCTTTTTGGCACCGAGTCCTTCTGAAATGAATGTAAAAAGCGCCCAAACCGTCTATTACAAAAAACGAAAGAATTTTACGTCAATTGAGCGCCCTGATTTATTTTTAAAAAAATCTAATTTTAACTGAGAACAAAGAGACCCTTAAACCTGACCAAAATCAATTTTTCAAAATTTCTTCAAACTTATTTTGATCAAAACTAAATGTTGTTTTTAACTATGTTCCTGTAAACCTTCGAATGCATAAAGTTGTTCAAAGAAAGGAGCCTTTCACCATTATGCATTGAGAAAACAGAAAAAAAGGGAAATAAAGTACAAAGCAATGCATTCACATAAACCAGTATTCTATAAACAAGGACTTAAATTTAGAAGCTGCGAAAATTTGAAGTAAAGATGGAATAAATCGTAAATACAAAACCTTTCAGCACAAAACACTGTTGATAAAAAAGGGGGTGTTTTTTACTGCAAAAGAGTAGAGCAAAGC
Source organism: Dendroctonus ponderosae (assembly GCF_020466585.1). Taxonomy (NCBI): domain Eukaryota; kingdom Metazoa; phylum Arthropoda; class Insecta; order Coleoptera; family Curculionidae; genus Dendroctonus; species Dendroctonus ponderosae. Next base: position 4,489,981 of record NW_026018916.1, read on the forward strand.
AGATAAATGCAAAATGCAAAAGAAATTGGCACATTAAAGAAGTGTCGTCTGCAAGATATTTGCATCAGACATTGTTTTAAACTAACATCTAAAGCGAGATTTCCATCTTATGTATCTGACAAAGAACATGAAAAACTCATCTATACATTTTAAACATTAAGGGAAGCACCGAAAATAGGTAATTTCTATAATTATTTATGAAATGGCTCTGCACGTTCTTTTGCTGTACTCTTCAAGTGGAAGTGATGGAAAAAAAGCAAAACTCGACTACCGGAGGAAGGAGGAAGGTTGACTTCAACCGCCCAGAGTCAAGATTAGGCAATGTGATTGATTTTTCTCTTGATCCTGGTCGAGCCGGTTTCCCCTCACATTTCGCAGACGCTTTCCCGTTTCATTTTCCGGCTCGCCTCCGGCTTAGAAATTCCAATTTCCCCGGAAAACGCCGCTACTCTGACCTACATCTATCGATCCGTCTAGTCGGACATGTTGCCCAATCCCGGTAATTCCTTCAAACGACCATTTTGGATCCATTGATTCAATCGCATTCAATAATGGGCAATTTACACGGCAATTCAATGCCATTAGGTCACTTGAGCATAGGAAACGTTCCTGTGGAAGAACATTTCCAGAATAAAACCAGCGGCGGTTGCTCAATAAGTGCAGCTATTTTGCGTGGTTCCAAAAACAATTCCTTCCAGTTAAAACACCAGAAATCTACCAAACTTTCCCTGGAATTTCAAATTTATTGCGAAGAGCTTGAAACGTAACCATCACAACTCTCACACGAAGAAACTGTCTGATTTTTTGGGGCTTTTTCAACTCAAGGGGGAGTGACATACAAAAAATATATTTTACAAACTTTACTGCATAAAAGCCGACAAGAATGTTCATCACAAACGAATCCTCCAAGTCATTACGCCTGAAAAGCCCTCATAACTATAAAAATTATTGATCGCAGCCTGAAAAGGGGCTCAGTTAAAATACCCATATACATATCGCTATATTACAGCCATTATGTGGAAAATGACGGTGCTAAATAGATAATTTAAACTGGGTTATCCTGTGAGATAAAGGCCGCATTTGCATGCCGTTTGCAGAACAAAGGCCAGAATGAATGACCGGTAGCCTACGGGGAAAACTCTCTTTTGACAATTTAAATGGTTTCCAGCGAAAAGGAGGCTTATAAGTATCCAAGTAAAGTTATGCGCGTTCTGAATTGGTTCCTGAAATCCCAATGGTAAATGAGCCTTAGGGCTAAGGTGAAGGCGAAGAGTTTCTGAATAATGTACGACAAAGGGAACGGGATAAAAACCAGCCGAAATGTCGAAAACGAGAAGGATTATCCCTTTCATCGAACGGTCCGGATGAAGACTTGAAACCGTATAAATGGTTTAACCACACCTCTGCCTCATTCCTCTTCCAGGAAATGGCCATTTCTTGTTTTATTTGCTTCAGTCATGTCGGTATAAAGGGGTGGAGTAGGTTCGGGAAACTTTACATTGTGTTAGATGAACTTTCCAATTTTTTTAGCCAACTGATCCCTTCGAAAGCCCAATGTATCCTTACACTCACAGAAAAAATATTTGAAAGTTTACTTGTAAGTGTGTTTTGCACGATTGAATTTTCGATCTAATCCAAAATAAATAAATGAAATTTAAGGGTTGGTAAAAGGTCCAATTCTAAAGCAAATTTTGACTTGTAAAAAATATTGTTGATSTAATAAAGTTTACATAGAAAAATSCTCAAGACCATTAAATAAACGAGTAAAAGAACATCAATCGTACATTAAAAAGCAGCAGTTTCACAGTTCACATGTTTTGAAACCAGCTKTTCAAAGACAGCAAGAACCATTAACAAAWAAYTAAWTTTATAATTATAAATAATCTYTAACCRTAGTTAATGATGCTATGAAGAATACCAAAAAAAAACCATTGTAAGTATGGACCCTCTTTAACTATATATAGAGTGGTTCAAGAGGAAACGGAAATRTTTTCTTTATRGATTTTTTAATTACAACTAAGCMAAGAACSTTAARCATATGAGCTTATTTTGACGTCCTCCACAAATCCGGAAAATATTCGCATTTGCTTCTGAACCATCCTGTAGAACTTATCTCAGAAAACATGAGATTTTGAACCATCAACCCTTGAGTTTCTCCAGAAAAAATTTGAAAGATTATTTGATAGGGCGTAAAAGTTGAGAAAATAGCAGAGAGTAACACTTTTTCTTTATGAAATTAAAAAAGTTATGACAAAACTTTGAATGTTTGTGACAACTTTTTGTGCATTTTGTGTATTTTATTGCTTTACTAATAAGTAAAACTGAGTGAAATGAAGTCAATTTTTGCCTGATTTTGAATTCTTAACGAATGAATCTTTGGGCAAGTTAAGCTCAGGCTAAAATGTATTTGCTGTCTTCCCTTTTCCTTATTTTATTTTTTTTTTGGGGGGGAGGAAACTCAGTTTTATGTATTCTGCACTGCATTATTCACCCAGCAAAATCACTTGGATTAACAGAAGATTATTTTTTTATTATTATTTATAAAATTAATTTCATTGAATTTTTATTTCTTTCGATAAAATTGATAAAGAATTTCTAGCAACAAAGACGTTTTAAAGAATTGGTTATCCATCAAAATACAAAACAATCTTGAAACTTGATCTTGAACTACACTTGAAAATAGGTTTAAACCATTTTTAAATCGGTAAAACTTCCTGTATGTCTGAAAGTCTGAACATTTTCTTTTTTAAATTCTGAATGAATTTCGGAAGATTTATTAAAATTTATCACTGGCTGTTTAATTGATTTTTTCGACGTTCTTATATGCCGAAAGTGTCTAATCGGTTTTTTAGCATACACATTCTATYAATTAAATAATCTATTAASTTMATTTTTAACTGCTTTTGGATTTATTAGTTAAGCTGCACTTTTTTCYCTTTTTCTGCTTTTATTGATCTAAAAATTATTTAATTTGAATTTGAAAGAAATAAATTAATAAGAAACAAATAATTTTTCATTCCATTTTATTCAAAAAAATTGCTAGATTTTCTGAGTTATATAAAAAACAATTTATTTTRTATGGATGCAGGAATATGTTTCWAACAGTAGGTATATTTGAAAATGAATTTAAATTATCTTTTTAAGTAAATTTATATGTGCATTTTYGAGTCTGAGAATATTTGGCTTAAATTYTTGGAATTACAAAAACTCCTCAAAASTYATTACTGACTATTTAATTTATTTTTTGGTGTGCTTAGATGTTTAAAGGGTCTAATTTGTAAACAGTGAAACGTTTGCTTCTGCAGCACACAAATTCTATATATTTTGGCAATAAATTCTACCGCACATCGTGCATACTTGTCATGATTCCTTAGGAAGTAATTTATTTGTCTTAAATAATTCACGAAAATTAAATAAATATTTTTAGAATGCCCGGATGCTCTGTAATCAACGGAAATATTAAAAAATGCAGAGCGTTCTATTATTAAAAATATTACTTTCTATCCTTTTACTAATAAGAGTACTTACAAGTCAACATTCGGACGCAATATTGTATGTACAAATCTGTACACAACAGAAAATATCAACGCAAAGCCAAACATGAGGATTTAACAGAGTCGCTGCCTTCTTTGGATGTTGATGAATATCTTTAGTCAAAAAACCCTGCGTAAAAAATGGCTTCAAAAGTTCCCGAACGCCTTTTCGGGCACATTTTCACAAACCCCTGATTCAGGGGGGATTTTGTGTTTAAAACACATCAGCCAAACACTGCCACGCCACTGTTCAGTTGTTCTAAGTTAATCCTACAATTGTTTTTTATGTCTTTGCACATAAAGGCGACAGAGCGGCTACCAGTTCTGCAACATCTGTTAGTTGGCGTTTTTGCCTCTGGATTATTAATTAGCAACAAGCGCTATGGGGAAAACGTTTAAAAATACCATCCACCAATGGATGGGCGCATGATGAGAAGAAAATTAGCCGAACATTTGGACGACGAATTGCCAGAAAATGATGCTGCGAGCAGTGGAACAGCTGGCTGGACAAATCAATAGCTGGAATCTGGCTTTGCCTTTGCTGGACGTTGCTTTTGTTTGTCCAGGGGATTTTGTTTATTGTGATTAACTCATCAATGTCACTAGTGGGTTTTTCAGACTCTTTGGGACTTTCTCAAAAAAAAACATACTTTAATTTGTTTGTAGCAACTTTATACGGCCTAAAACCGGCAAATTCATCAGCTCACCTTTTTCGTTAATTGAAAAGTTGACTCATTCGTTTCAATTGAAACTCATCAGTTTGGAGTAATCGTTAATAAAGGCTGACGCAACGTCTATTAATGTTCAGTTAGTTAACAGTTGAAAGCAACAAATACATTTTTTTGCCCAGAACGGCCGTATTGAAATTCTCCAAACATCAGCTAGCTTTTAGCGTATCGATTTTCCTGTCGCTTTTCCTCAAGTAGGTACTAATTTCAGTCGACAATTTTTCCTGAACCGATGCCAACTCTGTGCGGTTTTATGAAAAAAGTCTGCTACTTTGAGCCCTTAAACTGGCAGCTCAGTGCTTGAAATAAAGAATAATGTTGGTGAGAGAGTAATTTTCGCTTCCCAGGCTGTTGATGCGTGGAGGCGCTGCCCCCATTCACAAGCTGAGCAAAAATGCCGTTTAGCCGGCGATTTTTCAATAAGCCAGCGCTCTATTGTGTCTCTTTGAGCGTTTGATAAAAATTGAGGCGTAAAGCGCCCGACCAAAATGTAAGCGTTTTTGGCATTGTGTTTGTGATTGAATTGAGATTTTGATCCGACATGATTGTATATTATTTATATAAAACCCGTATACTGGTTGGCTTAAAAACATATTGATTCGCTCGATTAAATTAGGTTGTTTCTGTTCCACAGAGTGCCTTGATAAAGTAATCATCAGATCTTCAGCCGTCAACCGAAAACGAATTAATCACAAAAGATAAACGATTTAGGAACCCTCTGTTTATAGTCTGTTGTACATGGCTAAACACTCCAAGTAGGCTTGCGTGCCTTTATAAACTCTGAGTAGATGAAGAGGCGAAAGATAGAGAAAATCTGCTTTAATTCCTCTTTCGCGTTTACTCCAAGACGATTTCAAGTGTTTAAAACGGCCTGAGTGTACGAGGAAAGTGTTTTAACCACACTTGAGGAATGAAAATGAGGAAAAGCTCTGAAGTTTGGTGAAGGTAAAGGTTGGCGCCTCTAACACATTAGCCGGGAGTTTTGTGCAGTCATTTAGGGCAATTATCTTAAGGAAATAAGTAAGGAACACGCCCTGGATTGGCTGGAAAAGGTGTGGTGCAAAGTCAACGCACTGTCTAGTCTCGAAACTGAAATTAAATGAACCAACATTGCATGGTATCAATAAAAGCTATTTTTATGCGGATGAGTCGTCATCGTGTGCGGAATTTCAGTGTCATTACAGCACTTAGCGCGTAATTGACGTCATGTAAATTAAGTGAAGAAACCACAATTAATTCCGCAAAAATTCGGTCGATTTAGTTTGTGTATATATGCTAAATATGGTCTATCAAGCGATTGAAGATTCGCAGAAAATAACGCCGTTTTTGGGCGTAAAGACTATAAGCTGCGTTCCCGATTCCTCCTTATATTCTGTTGAACTGTGTCACATTAGTTGAGGACCACCCTGTAAAGCGGGTTCAGAAGTAAAAGCAACAATTAGTCAAAAACAAATTTATTTTTTTGAATATCAAAACCAAAAAAAAACCGGCAACAACTCAAAAAGGATTAAATTGACGAATGATTAATGAAAACTGTTTGCTATTTGCAGACGCCAGTCACTTATGATCGGGACGCAAAATTCCATAAAAGTCTCCTTATGCACTCGATTGACTCAATCAGTTTTTCATTTTTTCTCAAACCCGATTGAAATGAATTCGGAAAAAAATCAGTATCAAGTTCTATGCGTAGTCGTGCCCATTACGAATTTATGCCGCAAGCTATAGTAATGGGAATAATCGAATTGTTTTTTTAATAGGGAGAATATAAAAATTATAATATAATACTAAAATAAAAAATTTCGTTTCTAATTATTGAAATAATAACTCCAATTATTTATTTGCTTTGGCATGAGTAAATTCCTTTTTGTTATTTCTTTGCCACATTCTCGTCACTCAGCTTCCGTGAAAAAATCTGTTGTGCCGAATAATGAATTCGAGGTATTTTTAAAAGCTAACTGAATTAATTCGATTTTCTTTCGATTTTAATGCAGAATGTTGAAAGCGCACTGGACCGAATGCCAAGTTGGAATATATAATCGCGAGCAAATACAGATTGCCTTTTAATCTAGAAATGCAGTCGGAAAGAGCTTTTCCATCATGCTCGCTAGATATCGGAAAAACACCAGTTTTGCCCTGATTTATCAACAATATTTCAAAGTGGCAATCAGCAAGATTGAAAAGCTGCTGCGCGAATTTAAGAAAAATTAATCATCGCCAGACTGTGATCAATAAAAATACCAAAAGTAAGCTACTTTCTGTATGTAAAAGATATTCAGGTCCCCACTTAGCAGCTCTCTAGCTTCTTCTAGCAACAGTTTTCTTAAAGCCCTGGCGTGTGGACGATTTTTATCGGAATACTTGAAGAGCTCAGTTTATAACCCAAAATCGTAAAATGGTGAGGAGTTGGAAGAAGGAACACAAGAGTAATGTAGGCTATTTTCCACAGAAATATTTAAATTTCCAAAGCGAGTTTCAGTTGCGTTTAGCAAATTGCTTGTTGGTTAATCGACATTTTGAGCTCATTGGTAAAACATTATCTACAGGGTGTCTTGTACATTTGTTTCGAAATTTTCATCGTCAAATTGTAAAGATATTAAACGCGCTAAAATGCAAAAAATCTTTGCAAAGAAATCAACTTTTTCTAACGGAACATCTAACATTGTATTTTATTTTTTAATTCTTATGTAAATGTCAATGACTTTGTGCTATGCAAAATATGAAACGTAGATAGTTTTTGAGTTATTCGACTTTAACTATGAAAATTCGTATTTTCATCGTGTTGACAAAGTGAACATTTCTCCGTATCAGACCCGGAAAAAATTCAGAATCTTGTACGATTTGAGGAACATTTTCAGGATTGTTAGCTTCAACTGTCTTCTATGGGATGAGAGAATTTCGAGTTGCTAACGGATCTGCATTGAAAGTTGAGACTTTTAAACAAGAGCGTGCAGTTTAGTGTGACTGAAAATGTTTGCCCATGATTTTCAGAGTTGGCCAACAATGGATTTTTTCAGATTTCAGCGATATTTTCAGGATTCTTAGCCTGAAATGTTTTCTATAATGTGAGCAAACTTCTAGTTGCTATCAGCTCTGGATTGAAAATTGAGATTTTTTAAAGAAGAGCGTGCTTCCAAGGAGGCGATTGATTGTGCATTTTAATTTTCGGTCCGTTATGGCAAAAATTGAGATTTTGTTTTACATATTTGAATGACATTTTTAGTATTTTTGGCTTCAGCTGACTTCTATAGGGTGACGGAAATTCAAGTTGTTAACGGCTTTGTTCTTAAAGCCGTGTCGTGCCCGAAGGGCTCGGGCACAACAAATACATTAAAAGCTAATAGTTTTTCGGGCACGACCCTAGTTGAAGAACAAACAGTTTGGAAGGTTTTTTGCATTAAAATCAATTAAAGTAAGTGAGGTTTTTTATTTTTTGTTTATTTTTATGACCGCTATGAAACCTATTCCCTGCTAATATCAAAATTTTGTGTCTAAAGACAACGTCGAAGTTTTCGATTTATCAACACC
>NW_026018916.1:4498020-4500565 GCF_020466585.1 Dendroctonus ponderosae
GTGCTTTATTCTATCGTTGGGACGCGTTGAACAAAATTTTCTTCCACCAAAAACGGCGCAATTAACAAAACAAATCGAAGGGTTCGAAAATATTTCCGAAAAAACTGTCTTTGGTTTAGTGAATTTATTCCAAGTTAGAGACCGGCACTGTAAAATCGCACGCAAGCACCGATTGCCTATTAATCTGCAAATGCAAATGCCAAAAATAATTCATTTTTCTGGCTTCGCGATTTGGAAGAAAATCAATTTTCCTTCATCAAAAAACCAGCATAGTCGGTGTTATTACATCCTCACGTATAATTAATCAACATTGGCCCCCCATTATTAATAAGAGCTCCCAGGTACAAAAAAAACCTTTATATTTAACGAACTATTGATTCAACGTGGCTATTTCTGGTGCGAGGATGGGGGATGGATGATAGATATATGCCCCAATTGGTTGAGGATGATTATTCCCCGCAAGGCTGTGATGAAAACTGTTGAAAATGTTCTCAGGACCTTGATGGTGACTGAGCAGTTTGGTAAATATTTTGGGAAGTGATTTTTTCTATATTTATTCAGCTTACGCGTTTTTTATGTTAGAATAACAGGATCATGTGAGTATATGCTCATAGAGCGTCATGAAAATGGCATGCCCGCTCACTAAGTAAGCGACAAATTTGATTAGCGCAAATATTTAGTTTAATCGCTTTAATGCAATAAATTAGTGCAAGGTTGCAGCCAGTTGAATCCAAATTTGGCCCAAGACTGCAAAGAGAACCAACTTAAAACTAGGCTTTTGTATTGTTAATTAACCGTCCAAATTGAAGACCCTGTATTTCTGCAGTCGAGTAATGAATTAAATTAAAAGCTGATTAATTGAACTCCATCGTCTGCCACCTAGATAGGCATGCAGCTGAACGAAGCTTTTTAGATTAGATAAGTGTTTTATTCATTTTTAATATTCAATATGATTGTCTTGCGCGGAGCGCCATTCACATCTTAATTAGTTAATATAGACGGGCTCGTTTCAGATTAATTAAAAAAGCCGACCGCAAAAAGCACCGTAAACCTGCCGTACATATTTAATTACAATAAAGTGGTGAAATTTTAATGTCCGAGGGCCGGCAACAAACACGAAATCCTCCAAATGGGATTATGTCTTTATTGTCGACTTCCCGTTCGCAATTAGACCAGTATTTTCGTTCCTGCTGAAAAATCGCTGAGTAACATTTGACATTTAAGGGTTTGCCAGCCATCGATTTTACCGGTTGATGCAACAAACCGATACCCATTTGCATGGAAATCGATAAGGCGCTCACTTTCCGGCAAATTCGATGGGGTGCAAAAGGAAATTTAATCGTCTAGCGCCTACCTTTAGCCACCTTCTGTAAAATGATGTCTTTATGCTCCCCAGAGTGCGGCTCCCCGATCACCACCAGCAGATAGCATCCCGTCAAAGGACTGGGGGGCGGCGGCCCCCCTTTTTCCTCCCCCAAACTACCCCCGTTAACCGCCTCCATTACCCTGTACGAACGTCACAGCCTCTTTACCCTCTATCAGCCCCCTTTGGTGCAGATCTCGCGCGATTTTTCCGGAGACGATGGAACGGTGCCCCACTAAAAGGGGGGTCAAAAAACTGATTTGGTTTAATTTGACTTGGTGTGCCCGGTATCGGAGAATGGGATCCTTCCGACCCGACTAGCTCGTCGCGAATGAGCGCCGAGAATTGCGCTATGCGGTGTTAGGGCGGGCGCCGTTCCCCCCGGTCCCCCAGGCGTCGCCTGCACCCCTCTGGACGTCCAGGAACGAAAGGGGTGCACGACGCTCAGCTGACGCGCCGCCCGACGCCGACCGTAAGGGATGATGCAACGTTGTCGTTCCACTTGTCTGCTCTACAGGGTGTTCCCTAATCACATGATCAATCGGACACTGAGGCATTCTTTGGCCCAAATCAAGACTTTTACTAGGAAAAAAGGGCCGCTCCACGGCTACTGATGGTCCCAGTTCTTAAAAAAAAAGTGTTTTTTTGTGTGTGTTTACACATCGGGAGATAGTTACGATGGATTTTAATGATTTAAGCCACCGAGTTCATCCGCTTTGGCCAACTGAGGAATTTGTGAGTGTCTTGGTACAAAAAATTCGTTTTCTTGGTACGCCGCCCACTAAAACAATACACTTTTACGAACTTACACACTTTTGCACTTTTTTACACACTTTGCAAAAAATGTAAGATCACGACCAATACCAAGACTACCTTGATTTATATTGCAAGAGTCTTGCGAGAGTATGTACATTATTAATAATTGAGTTTGTTTTCCCAATCAAAATATTTAAATATCTACAGGTTACTGTGGATGTTCAATTTCTCTGGACGAAGATCTTCTGTGTCTTAAGTGACAATGAAAAAGTATGGGTCAACAATTTTGAATTACAAAATAATAAAAAAAATGTACAAACTTCTTTTTGGGTATTTCGCCTCAAAAATTGTTTTCTTTAAAAAAGACAGAATTTCCTCGTCTTTTATTACAGATTGATAAATAGTGCTCCTATTTCGCAATAAGAT
>NW_026018916.1:4501564-4507647 GCF_020466585.1 Dendroctonus ponderosae
GAGCACTATTTATCAATCTGTAATAAAAGACGTGAGGAAATTCTGTCAAAAATTTTAGATGCGAAATACCCAAAAAGAAGTTTGTAAAAAAATGAATCCGCCTCAACAATATAGAACTTATCTAAAATAATAAAACTTATTAAAATAGGAAATAGTCTGAAATAATTATTTTTATTGTTTTGTATTGATTATTATTATCTTTTAATGTAATTACTATTATTGTTATTATTAAATTAATTCCGTCTAATTTTACTGTTTATATCTGCAAGAACAAGACCAAGAGCATGCAAGTGCAAGTGTTGGTCTTGCTTTGCTCATCACTACTCAGTAAACATCCCGCTCTTAGATGGTTCGAAAACTGGCTGCTACTTTTTGCTCCTTTTTCATCATCAGGGTATTTATAAAAGCTTAATATTTCTTTGTCGTTTTATGAAAAAAAGTTCCCATAACAGAGGTTCGGTAGTGAATAATTTCCAAGGTACAGGGTGTTAAAAGTTTAGTTTTCTTTTTCCTTGTAATGTTCTAAATAATGCTGATATACAGGGTGTCCAAGATAAAAATGTATTGCATGGGATCTCCGAAACCGTAAGAGATTCGCAGTCGGTTAAAATAGGAAAAAGTGGCGCAGTCAGAACGTCTTATACATGGCGTTTTCAAAAAAACTAGTTTTCCTTTTAAGTTTTGAGATATTTAGAAAGTAAAATTAAATTAAAATTGAATTGTTTTTAGGAACAATTGTTTACCATAAGATTTTCTAAAGTACTATTTAATATAATTCAAATTTCTTTATTTTTTTTCTGAATGGAAAGAAATTTGATATTTATTAGTTTTATTTATAAATACTTGGTTGGGAATAAAAATTACGTATAAATACTGAAGAGTTACACAACAAAATTAAATAATCGTCATTGTACCACCAAGAATCACGTTTTTCAGAGTTTAATCGATTTTTCCGGAAAAATCATAATCCGAAGACACTTTTTTGCTTAGATTTGAGTTCACCAGATTAAAATACATCACGGACATTGTTTGCGCAAAAAAGTTTCACTTTCTATCAAGCTAAGATTGAATGAAGCAAAAAGTGTAAAATGGGGATTTTGCATTGTTTTGTACTGTTAAAAGCGTGTTCTCATATATTTGCAAGTTAAAATACTCCATTTTCTTCAACTTTGCTGCAAATCAAATTTCTATGTTCGCCGTTACGTAAATGGGCAAAACTGCTGTTATTGGCTAAACAGACAACAACAAACAACTAATTGGTCGACACCATTTTTCACATATTTATCCGTTGCGGGTGGCGATTGAATGACCGGCTGGATCTACCTGATTTAACCCTGCCTTGCAAATAGCTTTGTAAAAATGGGAGGAGTAACACCTTACAATGTTCCCAACACTTCTCCTGTAGCAATTCCCCTACTATTTTTCTAATAGTTTCGAGTCCAAACATTAATTTTTTTGTGCCAAAAATCAGGCAGGGTGTTTTTACGGCCAAAATAATAGTGGGGCACACCAATAAAAGGCAATGAAATGCTTTGTAAAAGAGGGTGACAAGTGTAAAGTTTGTGGGGTGACTCAAAGCAGCAACCCTCCGTTGCACACAATCAAAATAATTCGTACTCAGAAACAGTGTGCCACACATCCTGTATAGGAGAGCAGGGCTGCGTTGAGTTGGGGCTTTTTTACATTTCAATCATCGCCAAATTAATCATTAGATCTGGTGAAAGATTCAACTCAGGTTCTTTGAGGAACGTTAAAAAACGGGTTTAAACATCAAATTCTTTCATCTAGATACTATTTGAATTGCTATTCATGCTGAAACGCTTAACAGCAGTCTGGGGATCATGATTTCCAAATTTTTGGATAAAGAAGACATTTTTATTGGTTGGAAATTGAAAGTCTTTAACCTAGACAGTTTGGCTCAAAATGCACGCAAATGCAATCAGAAAGGTCCCGTTATTAAACCGAATTTATCGAAAAGCCTACTGCAAACTCGCAAATGTTTAAACAATGTGCTTAGAATATTAACCAGGCGATTAGTAATACCATTCGGATAGCGAAACAGGCACATCATAATAGTGTTAATGCAATTCCTTTTCGCCTTAATGAATCATGTCCGTTATTGCAGGCCGCTCATAGCAGCCTTGTTTTAGTCACTTTTAACTCAAACTAAAACAGTTACAAATACAAGGTGGGTTTTTTTACTCAAAAATGAATCGATTTTAGCTTGAGAATGACTCATCCAAATCTTGTACTTAACAATATTTTCCAGACGTTTCACACGCACGAGTGGCTGACATCTTCAGAGATCGTTTGCGCGGCATTGCAGCCTAGACACTTAACGAGTTCATTACAACCACTCTATTTAAGCTGCCTGTTTTAAATAATTTGTAATCAGTCGATAACTCGGTTATTGTTTTTTCATTGCCCTCAACATTAATTTGGTCGTAGTTATCTGCAACTTTGAGGTGTAGTTTTCCAGTTTCCTTCAGGTAGGCTTCTTTCGGCTTTTTTAAGATGACTTTTTCATCAATTTCTACTCTTTCAAGCGAACTTTTTCCTCTCGTTCCGATGAGGTTTAATTAAAGTTTTATTCCTTCTGCAAGTTCTCAGCAAATATGAGAACTTGCAGTCTTATGTTGTTTAAATTGGTGGTATTCCAATTGTCCACAAAAAATATTTTGCCACTGAATTTAAACACAATTTACGTGCGACCTGAAAAGGTTTTGAAAATCGGACTAAAATTTTCGGGCAAGTGATTTGGACGCAAAAATTTCTCATTTTTGTAGTAGATGTAGGTACTTTCAAAGAGCAAGACGTAAAATTTTATAAAACCTTGAATATTTTTGTTCATATTTCAGAAACGATTGGGATTGGCAAAATATCCATTAGGAACTTTTTGATAGAGGGTCTTGTAAATTGTGTTTTTCTACTCAAAGTTTGCAAAAAATATTGACCTTTCAAAAGTTAAAAGGAAGAAATCTCATTATTCAGGTCCAAAATATCTGAATAATCATTAGAACTTTTTCGATATAGTCTCCAAAACTGTATTTTTCTACTGAGATTAATTTTTAAAAGTTTGAAGTAAAAATTATCTTTATTAAGGGGCCTTAGTTCAACTGATGAACAAAGGGGCTGAAGTTCAACAGCTAGCCAATACCACAAAAATGACTGAAAATATCTGAAAATCCAGTAGAATTCTTCCGATATGTGTGCGAGAGGCTCAAAAGCTGCCATTTTCTACTCGAAGTTTATAACCAATATTATCCTTTTAAAAGTTTGAAGGAAAAATTGCCTCTGTTAATGAGCCTTTGAAGTTCAATAGCCAATATCTCTAAAACGATTTTATAAATCTAAATAATAATTCTAATAAAGCACTTTTTTTATAAAGCACTCCGGGTTCTACCATTTTCTAGTAAAAGTTTATGAAAATTGCGGACCTTTAAAAAATTGACCCAAATTTGTCAAAAACCAAGTGAAACATTACCAAGCTTCTCAGATCATCTCCAAAGTACTGAAAGTTTAAAAAAAATAGTGGCAACATTGGTATACGACAAATGAATAATTCGGGAAAAAAATCTTAAATTTTTTGTAATAACAATACGAATTTGTTAGTTTTTCATGCAGTTAAACTGAAATTGTAAATTAAATGGTATTGTTCAACTACTTTCGACCTACGAAAAGTTTGAAGGTAATTAATAAAACTAACCACTCACTATTGAAGAAAATAATGTACTGAATCTCATGCTTCGTTAAAGACAGCGGCAAACAAGTTAATTTGACTCAAAAGAAACCACAACAGTAAAATATATTTCAAACAATTATGATTTAAACAATTAGTCAAGTGATATATTAAAAGATACAACAAGGATCATCCATCGTCCAAACTTGCCTGCTTCATTCTCGTCTACCGATGAGGAAAAATACAAGTTTTATTATCATGCAAGTACTCGTCTCTGACGTCGTAAACACCTCTGAAGATGCACGCCACTCGTTCGTGCGAAACGTCAGCAAGAACTTAAAAAATGCAGGTTTTTGCATGTATTTGCAGTCTGCATAAGTGCAACTGGTGGAAACTAGTAGATACGAAACTGATCCTGGAAGGGCTTGCTTGTGGCAGGGTTAAACCTGTTCTTGCACCAAGCATTCCGACTAAGTAATCAGTCAATAAACCAGCTTAAAATCGCTCAAAACTTCTGGATTTAATCTAGGAACTGGACGTAATTTAAAAGCCAGCACTCGCTCAGTATGTCAAGGTTTAAGCTCGTTTTTTCTAACGCCCCTCAAAGAAACTGAGTTGAATTGCTCAGCAAAGATCCATTGTTTAATTTTGCAATGATTGAAATGTAAAAGAGCCCCAACTCGTGGCAACCCTGCTCCCCTATACAGGATGTAGGGCACACTGTTTCTGGGTACGAATTTTGTCTGTGTCCAACGAAGGGTGGCTGCTCTTGAGTCACCCCGCAAACTTAACACGTGTCACCCCCTTTTACAAAGCATTTCATTGCCCTTTATTGATGTTCTACTAATATTTTGCTCATTAAAACGCCCTGTCTGATTTTTACAAGGTGGCACTTGTAAGCAATATCACGCCAAGAATGAGGCAAAAAATTATTTTTTAGAGGAAAATGCTACAGGAGAGATGTTGGGAACACTATAAAGTGCTGCTCTTCCCGTTTTTACAAAGCTATTTCTAAGGCGGGGTCAAATCAGGTAGATTCGGCCGGTCATTCAAGCACTACTTGCGACAGAAAAATATGTGAAGGAAGGTTGCGATATGTCGACCAATAACAACAATTTGGCCAATTTATATAACTGTATAAATAAATCTTTGATTTGCCGCAAAGTTGACGACAATGGACGATTTCTATTTGCTATTGACTTGGAGCAAACAGCAGTAAATCCATGCAAAATTCTGAATTCACATAGATTTTTGTGGTACAGTTCTGAGTTCGCTAACTTTTATTAACCGATTTCAAATCGGCTTTCTGCAATTTATTGTTTATTTTGTGACTAACATCTTAAGAATTATTTTCCCATGACCACTAATGAGGAAAATGGAGCAAGCAACGCTTTTATAACTTCTCAAAAACCCTGCGCGATACTGAGTTAATTAAAACGAAAATGTTGTTGATAAAATTTGAAACTGGTCTGAAACTGAGCTCGAAATAATTGAAATCTAAACTTCGTTACTGCCAATAAAGCAATAAAAATCATAAAATCAAGAAGTGAGAGTTCGAGACTAGAGAAAACCCACATTAGGTTTGCGCCTGCAGATGAGGATTTTCTATCTCAATTAGCAAATTAAATTTCTAACTAAAACTAATTCAGGAAAATAAAAAAATGCGCTTCAATCGAGCGAATTTTTATGGCAAAAAACCACTGAAGCAAAATTGAAAATTAGAAGCAGCAGAAATAAACTGCTCAACAAAATAAACGTTAGAAGCCAAATTTGGCTAAACTTTCAAACTGAATGAATTCTGATTGCTTCAAGCGATTTGGTTTCCGTTTGAAGCATTATTTAGTACAATTCTTTGCCAAATTGTGCAATAAATTAGTGGTTCAGATAAAATTTCTACAGGGTAACAAATGTAACAATGCAAAATTCGTGAACGTTATGGCTGCAAGACTAAGAAGTTGATTTTTTGAGACCACTCTGTAAACAAGCAAAATGGCCAAAAAATTCGAAATCGTTTAAACTATTTGGTTTATCTTCAAACTGTTGGTGTTGAGATCCAAAAAAATCAAATTTGTCCAACTTGGCGCATGCCGACCTTTGCAAAATTTAAAATGTTTTGCTGTAGGTACCTACTGCCACCCTGTAGAAAATTTTATCTGAACTACTAATTTATTGCACAACATGGACTAACAGAACACAAATGGTGCTACATAACGCTGCAAACAGAAACCAAATCACTAGAAGCAATCAGAATTTATCCAGTTCCAAAGTTAAGGCAAATTTTGCTGTGCAACGTTCGTTTTTGCGATTGGGATCATTAATTAACAGAAGTCCTCATCTACATTTCCCAACGTTTCGCCTATTTCTATAAGATCCCACAGGGAAATCTTATAATATATGTATATAA
>NW_026018916.1:4508646-4510404 GCF_020466585.1 Dendroctonus ponderosae
CCCCCCTTGAATAAAATACACTACCGCACTTTATTGGGTCATAGGCTGACTCCTACATGTATTCAGTTAATGCCTTCCTAGAGACGGTCTAATCCTGCAACAGAGCCCGTGCCAAAATCCCCAAAATGCTATTTGAGTCTGTTTTTTTCCCGGTCCAAGACCCATAAAACAACTCCTTAAGTTAACAGTATCATATTTTATGAATGTCACCTCGGCGCATTATTTATGAGCGTGGCTTACGCTAGAGAAAAACCCCCCGAGCACGCCATCGAGGTTACCGGTCCCCCGAGGCGCCCCCARATGCTCCTAATTAATGTTACTATGTTAATTAAGGCGCTAAATTAATCGACACTAATGGGGGCAATTTCAAATTGAAATTTCCTCAAGATCGGCGAKGCGATGAGTTATTATTAGCGCTCCAACGGACGCCAATTTCATCATTTTCTATACCGCGGAAAAAAGCAACTGTTGTGGTGGCCACCAAGATCTCCGGATCTAACTGCACGTGATTTATCTCATATTATTAAATTTGGCATGCAATTTCAATGCTAAAAACCTGCATGGATATCGCAATCTGCGCTCGAAATTTGCCGATGATATTTATGATGCGAAATCCATTAAAATCAGGATTCAATTTAATAGGGAGATGGAAATAACAACGATGATCAATATCGTTCTGCCAGCATAAGTGCTCGGTGAAATTTCCCGTTAAAAACGAAAAACAAGAGAATAATTTCAGCTGGCGAATGGAAAAGAAACCGAAAGCGGCAGGGAAATGGGAATAAATTTATTTAAGGAAAATGCTACAATGGTATTGAGCTGTAGAAGGAAATTGCGAAGGGCGCAAGCGTGCACTAGAAACCTGCTGAAATCCGGTGTTCGAGACCGGGTGGAAAATGACTCGCCTATATTCCAAAGAAAATTGATTTCCCGGAAAAAGTTTCAATTTCACAGCTGTTTAAAGCCTTAAGTTTTGCTAAATTCCCAAACTCAAAACGCACACGTTAAACACGTAAAACAACCCCAGAATTCACCCTTGCTTCCATAATAAAGCAAATAATTTGTGAACAAATATCAACTAAAACCAAATAAATCAGGCTTTCAGATGGTGAAATGTTCATAATTCGGTCACTGGCTCGACAACTTAAATTAAATTTAACAAGGGTTTGCTGCCTATTCTGGCTTAGACCAGACGAATAATTATCCACAGTTGAATGGACAACTTGTGTAAAATATGCCTCGCACATGCCGCAGCTTCATTAATTGCCTATACATTATTAATATCTCCCAAACACACAGGGTGCATTATTTTATTTTATCTATTTAGAAATAAAAACACTGTCTAACACCAGGGGCGGATCCAGCTTTAAATTCAGGGGGGGGGGGTTAAAAAATACAGTCTTCTGTTGTCTATGAAATTAGAAAAATTATCGTCGTTTTCTGCAAGGGTGGCGTAAGATTATTGCAAAATTTCATGTTTTCCGTCCCGTTTTGCATTGTTTCTCGGAAGCAAAATGAGCAAGAACGCTCGTTTTTACATCATTCCAAAGAGAACTAAATGGCCCTTTAAGAAAGTGAACCATCGATAAGAAAAATGCTTGAATTCAAGAAGTTTTAGATTTGCGTGGTTTTTTTTTCAGTTGCAAAATCCACTTGAACATGGCGCTGCTTTTTTCGAAGTTTCTCAAGAACCGTTCGAGCCACAGAATTCGTTTTGGCATCGTTGGATAGAGAATTGAAAAGTCGATTCAGTCGTAA
>NW_026018916.1:4511403-4514068 GCF_020466585.1 Dendroctonus ponderosae
AAATGTTGGCAGTTTTCTCAAAAAATGCTTGAATTCAAGAAGTTTTAGATTTGCGTGGTTTTTTTTTGAGTTGCAAAATCCACTTGAACATGACGTTGCTTTGTTTGCTCTCTGTCTTTGTTTGCTCTCTAATATTCCCGTTGGAAAACGATGTTTTTTGCTTAATTTGCTCTTTAGTATTCCCAACCAGTGTCGTGGCCAAAAGAGGCCAAAATATGTGCTTGCAAAGTAATAAGTCCTGGAATTTTCAGAAAAACTGATAAATTTGCACTTGAAGCGATGATATGCTCAACGAGAGAGAACCTGAAAGAGCTGCTTTTGCCACCGAAAATATGCTGCTTAAACTCTCAGAGCTGGCCTTTTAAACGTTGGTTTGCACTTCCCAAAGACGCACTTTTTCGCCGTTTTGCTGCATTTGTTTTTAGTATTATTTCAACGTTTTTATCTGCTTATACCACTTAATTACCTAATTTATAACACAATAAATTTCATCTGTTAGTTGCAGATCCCGAAATACGACCAACCCATCAAAATTTAATCCGGATCGACAGATCAGTATAAAAAGCGCTGCAAACCAAGAAAATCAATCTTTGGTAATTAAGATGTCATCCTTATGGCTCCTCGCTGTGCTGGCAATAAAAGCCGTTTTTGCCAATAATGTAAGTTAACTGAGAAAAACAAGGCAATTAATCAGAAGAGGCGTTTTTAGGAACAATTTGAGCTGTACAAGAACGCCAAGCCAGGACACATGGAATTGGACCCGAAGTACGGGCACATTTTCGACACTGAATTCTTCCAGAATTGCCAGGACAATCGCATTGCGGGTGGTGGATGGGAATCCGAGCCGAATTCGCGACCATACCAGGTAACTAGCAGCTTTGTGATAAATTCTGAAAAAATATTTGGAAAACCTAAAGCATATTCAACTCTCAGGTAGGGATCTACGTCCCAACGGCCAACTCAGGGGTCAGTTTCTGCGGAGGATCGATCATAGGCCCTCAAGCCTTCCTCACAGCAGCCCACTGCCTCGATATGTAAGTCCAAACAGTCAAAATCATCCCACAATCTCAACAATTCACTTCCAGTTCCAATGGGGATCCGATCACGATCCACTTGGGAGCCCATCATATGCCGCCAACAAGTGCAGACGAAGGTCTTCGCACTTTAACCACCAGCCACTTTCTGCTACACCCAGAGTGGAACGCCGCGACAATCCAGAACGACATTGCCATTATCTTCACAAACCTTGATTATATCGTGCAGAATGGTAGGTCGAGTGCGACAACTCTTTGGCCTTTACGAAACAAGCCTTTCCGTCTTCAGAGTACATTCAGTATATTCCGCTGGCCTCAAACCCAAGTGAAAGCTACTTAGGAAAAGAGGCGGTGGTCAGTGGCTGGGGCCTCCAGGGAGACGATCACTCAGCAATTTCCCCGGTTCTAAGAGAAGTGAAATCGACCATCATCAGCAATTTGGCATGTAGAATGGCCTACATGGGGCAAGTTCAAAGGCACCATATATGCTTGTCAGGAGAAGAGCGGCGCAGCACTTGCCGGGGCGATTCTGGAGGCCCATTGGTTGTCGACGGGG
Organism: Dendroctonus ponderosae; assembly: GCF_020466585.1. NCBI lineage: Eukaryota > Metazoa > Arthropoda > Insecta > Coleoptera > Curculionidae > Dendroctonus > Dendroctonus ponderosae. Next base: position 4,512,994 of record NW_026018916.1, read on the forward strand.
AACAGGTAGGAGCACAAACATTCCTTAGAACCAGACAGAAGCAACCGCGAGAGCTATTTTAGGTCGGGGTGGTGTCTTTTGGTACTTCAGCTGGATGCGAAGTCGGATGGCCGCCTGCGTTTGCCCGCGTAACCACATACATCGACTGGATTAATCAAAACGTGGAATTCTTCAGGAAGCACCAACGAATCATGGAACAGTAGGAAGCTTTGCGACAACACCACGAATTCAAACAAATATGGGGAATTTTCTCGCTCATACCCTGCAAATATTAAACACTGAGAATTTCATTACTAATATGTATATTAAGTTTATCCCACGACTAACCATGAAAACAAATCAAGAGTAAAAACCAATCAAAGCAAAAACGATACGCGAATAATAAGCGAAAGGTGAAAAGTATTGATATCTAACAGGTTTCTATAACCTAGTGTCGTCGCTTCCTGGTTCTTCGACTTCTGGATGAGCTTGAACTAGAACTGCTGTACGATCTTCTTCTCGGCTTATCCCTGGAGCGAGACCGCGATCTTCGGTTACTCGTTTTCTTTCTTCTGCAATGAGAATTCAAGACAAACAAATGTCGATCATTCGTTAAACCACTACGCGGTTACATAAGTTTCGTCAGTTTTAAATACATTTTTTGAAAGTGGGATTTCCAATGTCTAACGGAAATTGATGGCTTTCTCGTCATATCAAGTTACACAAAAAAATAAAGGTCAATCAATAAAGTCCTGTGGGAAAATTGACAATGTTTCCAAATATCTTTTGATGTAAAACCTTCTTTGGCCCAGATTCCTTGTAGTCGTTAGAATATTGCATTTTAAGTATCTTGTAATCCGGATCCTTACGGGTTTCGGTAATCCGCAAGTACATATAGTCTGTACGCTATAACTTTGGTCGCGCGTCATCAATCGTCGGTCGAGCGTTGTTGCCATACCCGCCATAAATTCTCGAAGCAGTATTAAAGTATCTCAATGCTGTCTCGCTTTTGCTGATTATCATTATTGGCATTATATACAATTTGTATATACTTTCCTGACTGTGTTTTACAGCAAAGAAACATGGCAGAACAAAC
>NW_026018916.1:4514232-4540337 GCF_020466585.1 Dendroctonus ponderosae
ATTTGGAATTATATACAATGCCCAAAACACTACAAAAATGATTCGACTATCACACAAATTTCATGCATATTTGTTTTTATTTTGGTAGTCAAATTTCGTCATTGATCACGTGCGACCAAAGTTATAGCGTACAAGTATAGTCTGTCCCAAGCTATTTGGCACTGATGTCATTAGTTGAGACGCCATATTGCCAGCTTGAGCGTTTATTCCTGGTGATTTGCAATATTTCCCAGATTGCATTGTTAGAGCACGAGCTTATACAAATTTTAAAACCTATATTTATTTTCCATTGTTGATAAATTAAGCATTCATCATTAGTATTGCTTGATGTAAGTGTAAACAGTTTATTTTCCGCCATACACGTAACATGCCAATTCACTTTTTAAGAGAACAGTCGACAACATCGCATTTAATCTATTTTAAGTTGCAAAATTTAGCTAAAATTTGCCGAATGTAAACAATTAATTGGGAAGATGAATCGCTTTCTTCAGCTTCGTTATTAATTTGACTCAATTGCGCGGTTTTTCCCGTGAATTGTGAGCGTTAAAGTGAACTATTTTCGTGCAGGAAAATCTGCATTCAAATGGTGAAGAAGATGGAAGAAAAAAATTAGAAACTCATACAAAATCTAATCAATGATGGTAAAAATATGCGCAAAATAAACCGCTATTTGTCCTCACAATAGTGCTTATCCTAACTTGATCTCCGTCTCAGGAGGATAGAGACTTGGAACCGACACTTGCTCAGAGTTTAAGCTCGTACTGCGGATTAGAAGCAGCTGATAAAGGGCGTGATTACCAACCTTTTTTTGTCCCTAGAATCGTCGCTGCTGCTCGACGAGGACAAAGAACTGGAACTGCCTCTTCTCCTAGCGGGGGTTTTCTGCTCAATCTGCTGCAACACCTTCATGGTCTTCAGCAGCTTTTCCTTCTCTATAACTTCGCGTTTGGCCTTCTTGGCCTTTTCCAACATGTCCTGCTCCTCTTTCGCCTTGCGGTGCCTCTCTTCCAATAAGCGCTGCTAATTAAAAAAAATCCCCCTTTACCAAACCAGCAAAAAACCAACTCTGTTCACTCCCAACCTGTTCCTCATCGCGCTTCTTTTTCAGCTCCAGTAATTCCATTTTCTTGCGCAGAATTAGGAGCTTTTTGTATTTTTCTTCGGCCTCAGCATCGTCCAGTTTTTTCGGAACATCCTTTTCGACCTTTGCCTCTTCTGGTGACTTGGATGCTTCCTTCTTGTCCTCGCTCCTCCTATAAGAATCCGCTGGTGAATCAGAGCAAATCGCTGAAAATTTGTGAAGACTTACCTGCGCTCGCTGTTGCCGTGGCGATGTCGACGGCTCCTATCGCGAGATGCACTTCTGGGCTTTCGGCCACCTCTTTCTTGTCTGCTTCGAGCGTCTTTGTCGTCAACGTCCCGATTTTCCCGCTCACTTTGGTCTTTGTTTACCACCTGAATGCGGCTTCTTGTGGTCTCTGATGGACGGTCGTGTCTTCTAGAGTGATGCTCTTGATGCTGTCGCCCATTTGGATGAGAATCAGAATCTTGGAAATTTCTGAAAAACTGTATTAGGCAATGTTTTAAACCGGCGTGGCTCAGTTTACCTCCTGTCCTTATTATTGGTTGGTTTTTCAATCTCGAACTTGTTCCTGCCTCTGATTTTCTCATTTAAATCGCCGCCTCTTTGCCAGTTGTTGCCTAAATGTTTGGGCGGTTCCTGTCCTGCCATTTTCATCAAGCGCACATTAACCTGCTCACATTGTTACGTTAAATCGTCTGATAAGTTTATGGGTAATTGATTCGTAAATACCTGATCCAACTTGTCGAATTGTTGCAACTGCTGCTGCTGCTGCTGTTGCTTCTTGGCATATCCGCTAAAGACTACTTCCCCTGTGGGCGGATCTTCACCCGTCTTGATCTGCACTCCTAAAGCCATAGCTAGAATATCGGATCTTTCGTTGACCACTTGCTCCGGTTGTTTCTCCTGAGCGTCGTTTCTCTTTTCCACGCTTTTAAATTCTTTGTAGGATCCAGGCAAAGGATACTGCACAAGGCTTGGGACATCTTTTCGAGGAACATCCTCCTCTGACGGGTTGTCTTCGTAGTCTAGGGCATTGTAGTCAACTTCGCGGTGTTTCTCGCCTCGTCTGGGCGGCGAAGTTGGTGGCGTGCCAGATGGATAATGACGCCGTGTTTGGGAGACTGAAACAATCGGTTCCACGTAGAATATTTTCTCGATTAGTGAATGTTTGCTTACTTGCAAGAATATCCAACTTTTCTTGCTTTTTCCTTTTGTCCGCCTCCAGTTTCTCCAATTCGGAATACTTAATAACGCGCTTTTCCTCCTGTCTCCAGTAGAACGGGGTAACACTCCGTGACCTGCTTCTCGAAGGCGTGTGGAATCGCTGAAGAAGAATATTTGGAAATGTGTTGGAAGTCAAGGAATGTTTGAACTTACAAATCGTCCACGACCTTTTATAGTTCTGCCACTTTTGGTGGTTAAAAAGGGGCGTTTCCTTCTGGAATAGTTTTTTCCGTTACTGTCATAGCGCTCTCTTTTAAAGCGATCGCTTCCCCTATCACGATCACGGTCACGATCTCCTATGATTTTATTCATGGTAAAACTACTGGATTAGGAAAATTCTCTTCTAAATACCTCGTTTTTTCGAATCCTTCTCTTCCCTCTCTTTAGGCGGGCCGCCTCGCATCAAGAATTTCTGGGAAGGAATTTCCGGGATTTCCTCCGGCTTGATGTCTGTTAGTGTTACCAGCCAATGGGGCTCAGTCAGTTCGCCTTCCTCTTCCTCCTCGGACTTGCCACTATCGGCTTTTCTGAAAATTATCAATGCAAATTGCCCTTTCCATTGCAACCATTCTACTTACTCCTTGGATTTCTTGCTTTTCTTTGACTTCTTGTGCTTTTTGGATTTTTTAACTTCCTCATCTGAACCGGCTGAATCGCTATTCTCTCCTTCTTCCTTCTCCTCCTTTCGGACCTTCTTGGCTGTTGCAAATAAACGAGTTAAGTTATGCACTGCGAATGCACTCCCATCTCTGTCCTACCTTTAGCTTGCTTGATGAGTTCTCCGCACTTGATAATTTTGGCATCCTGCAAGGGTCTACTATTGGCATCAACTGGTAAACTTTCAATTTGACGCACAACATCCGCTCCACTCACTACTCTTCCAAACACCACATGAACCCTACAAAGCAAACGGGTTGTAGAAACTGTTAGCTGGATGAAAACCGTTGAATTACTTACTTGTCGAGATGTGGGGCCGGTTGCGTTGTACTATAACATAACAAGGCAAAATATTTGATCAGCTTGGTTTCGTATGAAGGAAAAAAGTACCAACTACAGAACTATACATGAGAGTTCTGTAGGCGTTAACAAGATTTTACACGCAAGTCAAAATAAATCTAAAAATTGCTTTACAAGGCTATCAGCTGAAAGAAAATATGATTAGATTATGATGCGGCAATTCTAAACTCTAAATCTAATAATAGATTTCGTAAATGTTCAAAGCCAAGGCTCTCAGAACCCAGGAACTGCTCTAAGAGAACTGAGGGAATGCAGCAGCATCACTAAACTATCTGGTTCCCTGAATTAATTAATTTCAATAACAAATTACTCCTGAGACAAAAGTGGATAAAATCGAAATCACTTACATGAAGAACTGAGACCCGTTAGTGTCTTTGCCTTTGTTTGCCATTGAGAGCAACATTGGCTTATCATGGGTCATAGTAAAATTTTCATCTGAAAAAAAACATCTTTAGGATTCAATTGACTTTTTTGTTCATCAACCAACCCTCAAAAGTGCCTCCGTAGACACTTTCGCCTCCAGTTCCATTTCCATTAGTGAAATCACCTCCTTGTATCATAAAATCCTTAACCACTCTATGGAACACCACATCCTGCAATGAGAAGGGTTATAGAGTTATAAACTCTGCCAGCTCTGGATTGGATAGAGGTGATTTCCTCAATAACTATTAGGGTTTATTAGGGTGCCCCATAAATTTCTTCTCTACCACTTATGAATTAGTACTGTTTATTCAGAGTGAGTTAAAAGTATCTCACAAGTTATTTTTTTCCTTTTAGACTGGCAACTGATTTTCAAGAATTCGCTTAACTTGCACTTGGGATAAATACAAAATTGCATCTTGCAAATTAGTGATGGTAGCGACTACGAAGTTAGCCATAGTCAAACGCAAGATCTACGATAAAAACTTATAAAATTTCATTAGAATCCAAGTCAAACTGAAAGTTTTAACTAAGAACTAAAAAAAAACTTCATTAGATCCGAACGTTCCACGGAATGTTAAGAATTTGTTTCTTAAATTTGCATCTTATTTTTAAAAATCTGCTTCACTTGCACTTGAGCTGAAGAAAAACTGCAACTTCCCAATTAATAACGGTAACTACTTCAAATTTAATAATAGTAAAAAATAAATAACTCGGTTAAAAACGTAGGAAATTATCGCTTAACGGGGCGAAGCTTTCTCATGTTCAGCAGTTTCGAATAGAGGACATAATGAGGCTGGATGAGAGGTACCAATACTAACATTAGCAGTATAGCAGAACGGTTCATTTTTAACACAATACAAACTTGCAAGTGTAGTTATTTCCCCATTAAAACAACCGAAAGAAACTGATGGCCTCCTTTAATACCAGGTGCTATGCAATGAACCAAATATATTCAAAATATATTAAATAAAAGACAAACAAGCCTGCTAAATAGCTGATAAGCATGAATGCAGGCAGCCATACCTTGTAGTGAAGTGGTTTTCCGGTCTCACTGCCTAAGCCCTTTTCCCCCGTACATAGAGATCGGAAATTTTCAGCAGTTTTAGGAACCACGTCTGCGAATAACTCGAAAACTATTCGGCCACTATTCAGGCCCCCAATTGCCACATCGAAGTAGCATCTAGGCCTTTGAGCTGGGTTTTCCATTCTGCACAGACAAACCGCTATTGGTAACAAAATCCGCAAAACGCTACTTGTGCACTAAGATTCTCACACTGCTGAAATTGAAAAGCAATAAGGAAATATTTAGCACATATTCCGGTAAATTAAATAGAAAACACTGCTGATATCTGAAAGACAGTGTCAGCGTGGTGTCAGCTAATGGCGATTGACATTGGCAGATCCATAGATGAAGACAACTCAGATCAATCAAACTAGCGCATATAAGCCAACCTGACTCGCTGTTTAAATGACATGCGCAATTGAGTTTGAGGTTACGTTAAGCTAATCAAAACAAACTTCTATTTACCAAAACGGGTAACTAGGAAAGAGTTATTATTATTATTATTACTATTATTTTATATATTATTTTCGAAAACTCGAATGTTACTCGTAACGAATAAATGTTTACAGCGCTTTTTTCAATTTGAAAATGCCGCACATACAGCACACGCTCTTCTGCTTCACTGTCTCTACGTAAATATCCGTATGATTGGATCATAGATAAAGACGATTGAATTGAATAATGGATTGACTGAATATGATCTAAATGGTTTGGCCTCGTTGGACCGGTCTTTATCTATGACGCAGTCTAACATTCGAGTTTTCGAAAATAATATATACAATAATAATAATAACTCTTTTCTAGCTACCCGTTTTGGTAAATAGAAGTTTATTTTGTTCAACGTAACCTCACACTCAATTGCGCATGTCATTTAAACAACGAGCATAGAACATTACACTCGCTTTCTCTCTCGTCTTTATCTATGGGCTTACATGCGCTGGTATCTACGGCTAGTATGACATAACATCAACAATCTCTTTAATTTCCTTTGCCTTTGACTAAAAATCTCATAATGATCAAGTAAGTACCTGCGTTAAATGACGCTCCCTGTCGACATCATGAACAGTTTTCCCCAAGCCCTTTTTGGCCCGAACACCTTAAAATCGTATATCCCTATTCTTCAGGTTTATTCTCGGGGCTTTTTCAGATTTGCCATTAAAGCGGGCCTGGCAGCCTCCGCTATCTACTACGTACGGGAGCAGGGTGTATGGAAGAACAGTGACGAAACGATCGAGACAGGAAAGCGGCTGAAATCGGCTGTAAGCCCCTACATTGAGGAAGTGAAAGCGCAAATTCCCATTGAGGTGAGCCCCTGAATCATGGACAAACAGCCTTTTACAATTTGCTTGTCGTTTGTAGCTCCCTGTGGTGCCCCAAACCGAAAATGCATGTCAACTAGCAAAGGAGTACTGGAATGCAGGAGTGAGAGCCACTTTTGCGTTTCTCGTCAAATTGCCCGATTATTCCTGCGAGTACACGAAGAAGGGACGAGACAAGTTGATGGAAAATCCTGAAATTAAAAACTTTGTTAACTCGTTTAGTAGCGCCAACTGAAACATATAAATAAATTATCTGCCCTAGCAAAAGTGTTTAAGGTTTTATTTTCAACAATGTGCAAGTTTAGTAGCTAAAGATCAAAATGTTCCAAATGGTATTAAAAATAAAATAAAAATGCAAAGTGAAGATTGCAAGAAGAAAAAAATTTCTGGCCCATGAGGGGATCGAACCCGCGACCTTCGCGTTATTAGCACGACGCTCTAACCAACTGAGCTAATGGGCCACAGGAAAACGAAACGAAAGTCATAGAGTTAAGCTAAAAGGAAATTTAAAAAATCGTGTTGCAAATTTTTCGTTTAATAATCATCAATCCAATCAAAGAGAGCGATTGATCCTTGCATTCTGTGCGCAAACTAATTAAAGCTGGGAATTTTCGTTGCGGATCCTGAAATTTATAAAGATTATGGGGATGCAACTTCAGTTTACTAGTGCTAGAAATATGCATAAAACGCTACTTTTTGGCAACATTTTTCTTGTCCCTCAAAAGAAGGCTATAAAAACCTAGTGTATATGTATAGACACTAGTTAGAAAATATCGTGCGCCTTGTAGTCAAGTAATAATAACCTTGCCCCTTCGCCAAACTGTCCATAATATCATAGGACACAATGGAAATCCGAGATCGAAATATAAAATCTTGATTATGAAATGATAAAGATGATTAATACACTAAATAATCGGAGTCAGTTATTAAATTTTAAAGAAACTATACTAAAAAGACTATAACGTGCTAGTTAAATTGCTAAATATAAGACGGAAAGGAAACTTCCGCTTTAAACTATAAACTGATGATTACAATCTGCGTTTTGCACGTTTAAAATACGCCTTCTTTATAGCGAAAATGTATGTTAAAGATGCAGGAAATTTGGCCACCTTTTCTTAGAAGCAGTTTGTACCATACCGTATCACTCGAAGGGTGGTGGGCCCTTGACACATAATTTCCTTACCCTGACCCGATGTTTATTGATTCGGATTCCACAACAAAGCCACAGTTTGAGTCTGTAGTCGAAAAGGGGCACAGTTTGCTTGAAAATAATGCTAAAACGTTTGAGCTTGATTTGCATTCAAATCGGCCCAATAATTATATCTGGATGTATTTGCCGTTGTGCGCCTGCTGTTAAATGACCAAAACACTCAACACGCAAGTAAGTAGGAATTTTTGGCTTATTTGCTAAGCGGCAAAGAGCGCGTGAAAAACAGTTTTTTAGATATTTGGAAATTTTCATGAAGGACGCTCATTAACGTGTTCCAATAATGGGTGGGTGCCAATGTAAGCCATGCTGCAAACACAAGAAATCGCACTACACTGGAGGCTCAATTTTGGATCGAGTAATTAGCCAAAGCTCCAATCAAGACCAGTGTTTGTTATACCGATTGGCCAACTACAAGAAGGGTAAGAGCTAGATGAACAAGCACCCGCATACTCGGAAATCACTCCAATATTCGAACACTCTGTATATGCGCCTACAAAATCAACAATATAGATTAAGTGGCATGTTTTTAGGAGGTGAATTAATTGATGCCTACAATGCAGGCGGGCAGATTGAGTGCGAGAAGCTGATCCGCGACCAATTCGCGCAACTGATGTATCAGGATGGCAAAGGGAAGATTATCAACCGATCTGAGTATCTAAGATGGAAATTCAGGGATCATGAGCATGTTAGTTAATACTTGTGTTCGAATTTTTGCAAGAAAAAGAGTGACAAATGCTTGAAAGGAACTTAAGTCTTTTTGCGCTACTTACGCCAAAGAATAGTATTTAAGGAAATTTCGCCAATTATCTCGAAAACCTTGCGCCAACCGAAAAATTCTCAAGAAACAATTTTTTTAATTGACTTGATGTTTGCTGCCGCTTTTTGGAAAATACGCATAATCAACACGAGTTTGGGGCTTTCAAAGATCAGAAATGGCTCGACTTATTACTCGGCCAAAACCGCAGCACTATCCGCCTCCAGAAAAAACATTTAATTTATTGTTCCAACAAAGACTGGCTCACAGATAAGGAAATTAAGCGCAAAAATAGCAAATCCGGGTGACCATTTTTTAATGATTTAGCGTGTGCTTTAGGTGATTCTCCCAATCGAAGCGTCACTAAGCCGTTACGACCCATTAGGCAAATGGACCGACCATGAAGCCTGCTGGCAAATGCAGTACAGAGGCTCTCTAGGCGAATCCCTGCTCCATCTGCTCATTATTTGCGACAGCAAAATCCACACCAGACTGGCAAGAACGTTAATTAAATGCTTCCCGAAACTGGCGCTTGATGTTGTCGAGGGAGAAGAGTACTTAGGTAGAAAAGATTAATTTCCTCCAATTTTTACCTTTCGGACTCTACGGACAATTCAAACATTGATATTAAAAACAACCTTCCATAAAATGGCACTATTTTCAAATCATTCTGTATCATTTTTTTTCAAATTTCAGGGGCTAGTGCTCTTCACCTAGCTATAGCCTACAGCAACAACGAACTAGTCCAGGACCTAGTTGAGGCTGGAGCTAACGTGAACCAACGAGCTATCGGTAAGCAAATCGCTGATAAAACCGGCAAAATTAACGCAAAAAACCGTTCTAACAGGTAGTTTTTTTCTGCCGAGAGATCAGCAAAAACAGCGACCAGCTAAGCATACAGACTACGAAGGTTTGGCTTATTTGGGCGAGTATCCACTGGCTTGGGCGGCGTGTTGTGCCAACGAAAGCGTCTACAATCTGCTTCTGGACAGCGGCGCTCATCCAGATTTGCAGGACAATTTCGGCAACATGATCCTTCATATGGTGGTCGTTTGCGATAAATTGGTCAGTTTAAAACTAAGCCAGATTGGCGTTAAAATAACTGTTGATTTCCCACATTGATTCCTATTAGTTTTCAGGATATGTTTGGCTACGCGCTTCGACATCCCAAACTGCCGGCTAGTAATGGGATTATTAACAAAGCTGGATTGACTCCACTCACTTTGGCCTGCAAACTAGGTCAATAATACGATTTTAAAACCAATTTTTTCCATATAGAATATTTCAGGTCGTGCGGAAGTGTTCAGGGAGATGTTGGAACTGTCCTGCAAAGAGTTTTGGAGATACAGCAACATTACATGTTCGGCGTATACTCTGAACGCTTTGGACACTTTGCTGCCTGATGGTCGCACCAATTGGAACTCTGCCCTGTTCATTATCCTCAATGGCACCAAGGAGGCGCATCTCGATATGTTGGGTAAAATCCTTTGATAGCTTTTGGATAACAATCTCCGAAAAAACCCTTGATTCCAGATGGAGGCATCATTCAAAGACTGCTGGAGGAAAAATGGAAAGCCTTTGCTCGGAACCAGTTCCTCAAACGCTTAATTATCCTGATAGTTCATCTAGCTTTTATGTCACTGGCTGTGTATATGAGGCCTGATGATCCGGACGAACCGTTACTGGAATGGTCCGACGATCCTACAGTTATCATTCGGTATCGTCGGCTTTTCCAAGAGAATCCAGAGGTTTTACTGGGGTTTTGTAGATTTACTGCTGAAATTGGGACGCTACTAAATGTGCTCAGTTACGTTGTTGTACAGCAGGGAGACGAAATAAGGAACCAAGGATTTCTCTCTTTTTTGAAACAACAAGTAAGTTGCGCTTCTTTAAGTGTATATTGGCTGATCGAAAGAAAATTGCTTCAAAATAAACACAATTTTGCATATTCGATCCTGAAATATTGATCATTTGAGAGCATCCAGCATAAAGTTGTTTTCAGACAAATTCCCCGCCAAAGTGCATTTTCTTAGTGTCCAACTTGATGATTCTGGCATGCATCCCTTGTAGACTGGCCGGAAACCGAGGGTTGGAAGAAACAATTTTGATCTTTGCTGTGCCCGGATCCTGGTTTTTGCTCATGTTTTTTGCCGGGTAAGTGATAGCTTCCAAACTATTCTATAAAGAAAAGTGCCTGTTTTTCCAGTGCTGTTCGCTTAACCGGACCATTCGTCACAATGATCTACAGCATGATCACCGGGGACATGCTAACTTTTGGAATAATCTACACAATTTTCCTTTTCGGTTTTTCCCAGTCGCTTTTCTTCTTGTACAAGGGAAATCCCAGCGTTAATGGCACGTTGTATCACAGCTACAGCTCCACTTGGATGGCACTGTTTCAAGTCACAATGGGAAATTACGATGTAAGTGATCAATTTTTCAATCGCCAAATAGTGTTTTTATGTTCACTTAAAAAGGGTATTTTCCTTAAAATGTTTTTTTGTAGTACTCTGAACTGGCGCTAACAACATATCCAGGTGTGGCCAAGTCCGTATTCGGTCTTTTCATGGTATTCGTCCCAATATTGCTCTTCAACATGTTGATTGCCATGATGGGAAACACTTACGCTCATGTTACCGAACAGAGTGAAAAGGAATGGGTAAAACAATGGGCGAAAATCGTAATTTCCTTGGAAAGGGCCATCCCACAAAAGGAGGCTCATAATTACCTACAGGTCAGACCCATCAGGGCGTTAAAATTTAAACATAAGACATACCAAAAAGTTATCGAAATAAATAACTTTACCATTGATTTAACTAAATATCTAAATATTTCTATAGGAATATAGCATATCCTTGGGACCAGCTGAAGATCCAGCAACCGAACAACGAGGAGTGATGGTGATAAAATCGAAAAACAAAACTAGAGCCAAACAACGAAAGGGAGCAGTCAGCAATTGGAAGGTAAAGCATTTGAACACCCCCAGTAAACATTCCCAGAACATCCCCATTTCAGAGAGTGGGAAAAGTTACAATAAAAGCGCTAAAGAAAAAAGGGATGACTGGGGAAGAGATGCGCTGCCTAATGTGGGGGCGAGAGTCAATTAACACGCCGGTAAAAGTAAAAGGGTAAGCTCCGAAGTAAGATAATGGAACGAATGTTTGCGAAAAATATTCTTCATCTTCAATCTAGGCCTAAAAGAGACCCTTTGGCAAACCCCCAAGGCCCAGACTTGGCCAATGGCTTCGGGGATGCTCTAACTTCTGCTCTGGATGTAATGGCGTTTACCCACGATTTGGACATTAATGCTCAAGGCCTAAATTTAGCAAAACAAACTCTAAATCCTAAGGTAGCAACGACTGAAATGCCACTCTTACCCGCTCAAGGCAACGCCCGTTTTCAACCCGCTCCTTCAGGTAAACACAAAGGATTTCCGTATAAACCCCAGCTTTTATCACATTAACTCTCCTTAGACGTTTCAATGTTGGGCACTTTGGGGCAATTGTCCGCCTCACAAGCTGTTAGAGACCCTCCTCGAAGCCCTAAACCGAACCAAGCTGGACCTAACATGATTCAACAGGTTTTACCAGTTTTTCTTAACATTCACTTGCTTTAACGACTGTTTTTCAGCCTTTTACGGACCCTCTAAGAACTCTGGTTTTGGAGTCTCTAGTGGAGACCAATTCAGCCAGATTGAGCGTTTTGGCTGCACAAGCAGCCAATTTGCCTGATACTGCCGAGATCGTCTCATGCCCAAATACGGCCACCACTTCCGTGAAGAACCTCGCAGGAATTTTTGCAGGGACTGGCAATTTTGTGAAGAAAATTGAGGAGAAAGTGAAGAAGAAAAAATATGCCGTTTTGGAATGCAGCGATAGCGAGAGCTTCGGAGGCAAGTGCCACGGCATTTCAACGCATTTCCAGTCAAAGACTTTGAAATATTGCAGAAGTGCTGCTGGGGACAATATCACGGGTGAAGAGGGCCAGACTGATACATATGCGACATTCTGCAAACAGGAAAAGGAATTTAGATAAAAAGAAACTCATCGTCTCAAGTGAGTCTAGTTCAGTGGAAGCCTCTCCACGTGAAGATCCTGGTCAAACGCCAAGGCAAAAAAATTTAGGTACGCAAAGCTGCAAAAGCTGTAACTTCTTTGTGCTTAACTAAGCTTCTACCAACAGATTACGCAGAGGATCGAATGCGGAGCGTCAAGGATGAACTGAAAAACAACCCTGGCAAAGTGAGGCCCATTAACATCGACGTGGCAATGAAGGACGAAAACGATATTATGTAAGAACTAGAGGAGTTGATTGTCCTTACGAATTGTTACTCTCGTGCAACGTATTAAATATTTGCTGTAGTTCTACTAGTTTAGCTGAAGATGTTCTACATGTGAAGGATAACGGCGATGGCCAACTCGTACAGTCACAAAACCAGAAGCCCAAAAGGAAGAAAAAACGATCGAAAACTGGGAAAACCAACAGGCAAGATCAGCTTTATTCGCTCAGTTTCTGGATGTTTATTCAGGCTGTATATTTAGGGTTGCGCCTTCTATATCCGAGCAAAGACCATACAAGTCCGACTCGGCGCTTAAACAGCAAACGGACGAGTCGAGTAGTTCTCCTGATCCATTAGCACCATGGAGTACCAAGAACATCGCCAATATGAACACAATTCTTGCTTGGGAACATGATAATAGTATTTGAGGTCCAAAACATTCTTAGCTAGGAAGCCACAAAATGTTTTTCTTACGCAGATTGATTATATTAAACGTAAAATATTGGAGCGGTGCAATTCATTCAATGGTTCTAGAGAAAAAGGCGATCACATGGGTTTTGAAAACAACAGATTAACAACCATTATATATTTGCAATTATTAGACTTGACATATGCCACATAATCACTGAGAAAACTGCTGAAACTTTTGTTAAATTAGCAGCTTGACCAACAATGAAACAGTGTGTTTTATAGGTTTATATATAACATCTAGATCCTATTCTAACAATTGCACATCTACCAAAATAATGTTGAAAGGGCGCACATTTATCCTAAAAGTAAGGAGGCATTTACATAGAAGATAGTAGTGATTTGAATGAACAACCTCAATTATTCAACTCTCAGAGATCCTTAGACCATCACATTTCCAGCCAAGTGTAACTTTGATCAGTGTTTATCTACGCGAACATTTGGAATGTAACTTTGCGACATATCGTTTTAATTAAAGCTTTATATGTTCCAGCCCAAGTAGACGGGAAAAGGAAAACCTCTATTTACAAAATTTCCTTTGCCAAATCAATTTACCAAAGTTCACCAAATTAACAAAACTACCAATCAATGATATCGCTGACTTACACTGAATCCAATGACTGATACTAGGCCAATAATAACCAGGCTATAAAGATTAGAGCAAGCCATAGAAACACTTTAGATAAAAACTGCTCTTCCATATACTGCGGGGTCCCTTGTGCAGGCACATTCGGTCTTGGCTCTCCGAAGTTAAAAGTTGAGGTGAAAAACCCGAAAGGAAACGCTCCAATCCCGAAAGACATGTGAAAACCTCCATCCCCAAAGCCAAAGCCTGCAACAATCACGTCAGACGTGCAACTGGGGGCTGAAAGAAACGTTTTACCTGAAAAGCCATTTCCAGATTCAGGCTCGGTTCTTTGACCTGCCGGTCTTGGGGGCACTTTCTCTCTAGGATCTTGTTGTTGCGTGCTTCCCCTTCCATATAATGGCACCACTTTATCTCTGCTTATTGCAGCTTTGCAAACAGGACATACCTGCCTATTTGGTCTAGTTTCAAGCCACTGATGCAAGCAAGGCCAGCTGAAGATACATTTCTGCTTACTGGAGTCTCATGCAATTAGTACGATTCGAAAAATTACCAAAACAGATGGCCACATAAACTGACCACAGCATCCTTAGCCGTATCCAGACATATATTGCATTCAAGTAGATTGTCCTCTTTTCTATCGTCCTCTTTCGTGTTTGGTCTATCTCCTCCGTCTCCTCTACTAGTGCTTTCCTTCACTTCCGAACTGCTTGAAGCCATGTCTACTGGATTCAAGTGTTTAAGTTTGATTATATGATTAGATCAAAATATGCCACAAGCTGGTGCGAATCTAAATAATGATGTTATTGTGCAAGTGTACTTACCCACTTCGGTAAATTAGCTACAATGTGAATGTCACTTAGGAAACAATGACGTGTTCTATGCAGCATTCAATAATGGTGATATTTGATCGATAGTTCGATTTGGCACGTAATTCGGTCACTAATTCACAATAATTTATACTATTTCAGGAATTGTAATAAGCCATTAAGTATTTATTAGTGTAAAGCAAATCATCTGACACTGACAACCAAACAAATGTCCATATTGACAACTACGACAACAAAACATTCGAGTTAACAATTGATCAACATATAACAACATTGCCAGTGGGCGAACTTTAAAGCAATTTTTCTCGTTGAATACCACAAATAATTTTTTTTTAATTACATTATTAGTTCTGAATAATAACAACCTAATCATCGGGAGGAATTATAATTTTTTGGGGTAAAAAACTAAGAACATAATTTTCCGCTGCAATGTTGCCCCAGTTTCTATGTTCATAGTCATTTTGATTTTGACAAGAGCCACATAACCTGCTTCTGTAAAAACAAACTAAATGTAAAAGTTCGTCTGTTGCGATTCTCTTTTGCAGGAGAATCAAGAAAAATGGTAAGAAACTCGCTTAAAAATGTGACTTGCTTTCAATTGAATGATTTCAGTCGGCGTTATTTAACTTACAAAGCTTACTCACTGTGGTACTACTAGTGATTTGTACTTGTTCCTACTTGAAGTCGTTCTTTCCAAAAGTGTTCGATAAAAGCAGGACAGGGTCAGTATTTAACAGACTCTTATCGTATAGATTTTCAGCTAAAAGCGGGTTTTCTTTCAGTATACTAAAGACTTGCTGGAAATGTGCAAGGATAGGCGAAAGAAAGTCGCCCTGGGTAGCAGCGGCATGTTCGATGATGGCATTTACAATACTGTTTTTAAAGTGAATTTGATTAATTTCCTTGTAAAGTTTTGTATACTCCATAATAAAACAATAATTTTATCATATTTAAACTTCCGACTTTGTGGGGACGGCCCCAGTAAACTACATCTTACTGACCCTAGTGTGAATTTAGGGATATTCTATATGCTTATTATATCTGTATATTGAGTAAGTAATTTGTTTCGCTAATATAGGAAGACGTTTGGTATAAATTGCATTTTTAGTACTTTTTTTAAACTATTATTTGGATGTATTTTCTTTTTTATACCTCTCTGTTTTAGGCAGCGTCCTTGCAATCTTTTCTTCAAATCATGCACTACATTATTAGTTGAACGTGTCAAGACCTCGGTGTTTTTGAAGGCATATTCTTCCGCCATTATGTCCAGATAGCGTAGGTGCTACCAATACTTCCGCAATATTTTATATTGCGCCCTTGCTGTAAATCTGCATTTTTCAACTTAATCATTTAAGCACCTCTATTATTTGCTTTTTTCTCAAATCTAAAACTCCAAGTCTGATTAAAAGTTCCTGGTGTTTCCCGGTGCATTTGTATGCAAAACCAAGAATCCACCATTATGTCCAGATAATATTGCTGGATACATTTTCTTCTGGCTATGAAATTTTTAATTTCAAATGCATTTTTACTTCTAAATGCTTAATCGGTTACTAATGCAAAATAGATTTTGCTACTTTGTCGCCCGGTTTAATTCAGCTGAGTAATAATGATTGTTTGCTATTACGTTCGTACTATTATACCGCTGGGTTATCTTGAAACAATATAAACGCTTAATTGCACCTTTGTGGAACGATACCGTTATTTTTGAAGTTATAAACAACCTGGCGAATATCTTTATTGGCGTTGCGAGCTATAAAGCGCTTGGCAAATTATGATCAAAAAGTCTGAAGAAATTGAATAAATAATACTACATTTTAGTGATAAGTCCAAAACCGATGTCGAAACACTTATTGACCCGAAAACTATAAATACCCCAATCCGCATCAGTGTTTCCAATGTGATTTTTCTCTGGCAGAAGCGTTGGTGCGGTTTAGTTTGCTTATATAAACGTTCCGCGATTATCGTGTCGTGACTTTTTTTTTCTTTTAGCGTCAACACACTGAAGAAAGGGGCGAAATGGCAGACGCCCAGCAAAGCGCTGTAAGTAAACTTGAGGCTCTAATTTATAGTTTTGTGTTCTAGTGCGATCGAGCAGTATAAAAAAAATTGGCGCCACTTTGAACATAAAAAAATCACATATTTGCAGCATTCATATGTCCCCTTTTTTTCTACACTTCCACTCTCTATTAGTTACATAAGCGTTTTGCCAATAGTCGGCCGCTGATTATTTTAGCCATATTTTATACACACGCCTGTTACATTATGTATGATTTCCAATGTCAATGGTAAAAACCTATTTATGAAATGTGAGGTGAAACATTGGCATGCGAATTATAATGACGATCAGGAATTTCTGAAATACATGTGCGCTCTGTATATGTACAATCGAGGCAAATTATGTCGGATCGGTACGCTAGGGATTTTTCTAAGTTTGCGGTCTTGTTCTATGGTTTGCGGTTGAAACATATGACAACATTCCCCATGTCGATGCTTAAAATGCAATAAAACTGTTTAAAAATCCTGATTTCAATACACACATAAAGCGCGGAATTCACGGGCAAAATGCTTTAGAAACTTTACAACTGCAGGCAAAACGGCGGAATAAATAAAGAAAATCTAGATTTTCGAACCATTTGAGATGAATGATAATGTTAAACTCGTAGCTACCCACTTTATGAGCGTGAATATTTATTTTATTTTATTAGTAGATACGTATAAATAATTTTTTGTAATGAGAAACATTAGTAAAAAGTGCAAAGCACAGTTGAAAATACATATTAAAACAACTGATATTTTAGTAAAAAATCTGCTTTAAAATCGCAATTTTTAGTTCGTTTCGCGAAAGTTAGGAGCAAATAATCTCACTCATCCCCAAAATCTACGCCACTGGCTTCTGAAAAAACGTATCTTACTGCTAAAAAAGTAGCTATAAGATTTGATAAAACACGTAGCAACTTTTGCTTGGCCATCCCAACTAAACTACTCAAAAGGTTGGCCATCCCAACTAAACTACTCAGGAATATTAAATATTTTTGTATTTCTTTGGAGCCCGGTATTTTTTTATGATGGCATAGAGATGTCGGCCTTTCACTGCAAGCGAATTTTATTGGCTTTACATAATGAAGCTTTCAAGTTCAAAATGTACCGAGTCTTTGAGAGAACTAAAAAATTAACTCTTCAGATAAACGGATTTGAATGGTTTTCGTTTTGAACCCCGAAACTGTTTTGGAACCATTTGGGTACTGCGCAAAATAAGGCAATTAAGTCCCACTTTCAAAACCCGTTAGCAAAAATATGGAGTTACAAAAAATATACGTATAGGTATTCAGTCGGAAACAGAAAAAAACATATTTGAGACCTCGTATAACGAAAGCGAGGCGCTTGAGGTTGTTATAAAGCATTTGTAAACATGCAAACTTGTTAGGGTCACCCTGTAGATGACCTTACGAAACGCAAGAAGTTAGGATCCTAAAATAGGTACTCATCATGTAGAGAAATTATGCAGATGCAATATTTGTTTAGATACGCATAAGAAAAGCCGTTTAATGAGATTTCTTCTCGCACTCGGTCTTAGTCGCAAACTGCAAACCATTTCCAATCAACTAAAGTGAACTCTAGTTGATGTTGAATATATCTAAATATTTCATCTGAAGTTGATAAGAAAGGTTAAAAGCAACACAGTGATTGGACATTTTATCAGTCTTCTTCATATACGCGTTTTAACATAGATAAAGACAAGTTTACAACATCAGCTGGACGTTTAATAAATCTTCAATCGTTCTTCTCAGACGAATTTATCAGCTATTTAGAGCTCGACACTAATGCGCACCATTTAGAGAACCCAAAACGATTATTCGGTCTAGATTAAGAATAGAATTAAACCAGGACCGTATAGTCGAATTCAACTTTCCCTTTTGAATTTGACTTAACGAGAACTTAATTGCTCCAAAATGTTCGTGGAGTGTCTTCTAGTCGCTTCGAAATCCCGAACCAGTCAATAAGTAGCGAACAGAGACCACATTTATCGTTAACTGTTGTTTAATTGGCGTCAATTAGACCACCAATTACCAATTACGCAGATACCCAATAGATTCAGATCATTCGAGTGTGAAAAATTGAACAGTGAGAGTGCTAAGATGCGTATCAAAAGAGTCATCACCATTCTCAACGATTTGGGCAGGGTGGAACTTGATCATGGCCCTCAGCAAGGAGAAGAATACGAGCATGCCGTAAGAAGTAACGTATCAAACGAGGTACATAAACATTGATTTACTGCGTGGTATTTTGTGCACGTGTCCGTGACCTCAATTTTCCTCCTCCTCCGACGAGACTTTCTAGAGCCGCCCAAACAACCCCTCAGTTCAATGACGTCAGAATAGGGTGGAGAAAAACACGTAGAAAATTCGGGAATTCCGGGGGGTGTGGCTGCACTTTGCCCTAAATAGAGGGCTGGAACTTTGCCAGGGTCGTACATGTAAAATTCACTAAGTAATTAAGAAAGCGAATAACCCAAAAATGCATTCCTCTTGAGGGCGTTGTACCGTACTAAACTGGAAACTTTGGGCGACATAGCGAAGGCTTTTCTGATCCTTTGCAATTTTTCTGAGAACTGAACCGTTGAAACTTCACTACTCTTCTGATTCCGGTGCTGAACTCTCTATCGATCGTTTGAGGGGAGTATTTGCCCAGTCTTGCGCCCCACTGATAGGGACTGTCTATGGTAAAATCTTGAAGGTGACCCTGGATTCTCAGTGCTGGACTAATCCAGAATACCGCGACTTGGGTTTAGGCAATTTTGAAAAAATTGCGCATACAATTAACTGGCAAAAGAACGTTGCGATTGATTCATCAGCTCACTATGAAGTGCAAGAAGGTGGACTTAATGTCCTTCGTGACTCCTGAGGTAAAGTAGCTAACTATAAGAAATGTTTAAGATACCCCATTTTGTGCCTTTGAGTGTCTGCATTGTTTATGCATTGAAGCAGGTTTAAACCCAAAAGGCCCTAATCTTCGAGACGTGTATGAAAGCGTAAAAATATTTTTGCGCCAATTTCTTATCATAATGTGGGAAATTTCTTCGCACGCGTAGAGGCAAAGAGAGTTCTCCAGACGCTCTATCGAAAAGGTCCTAATGGTTATTCAGATATTTTCGGCCGTTCCTGAGATAGAAGCTTCTACATTTCCCCAACCTCGTAAAAATGAAAAAAAATTCCATCCAAGGTTTTAAGGGTTAGGAATTCCTCTAATTTTCCAGTACGCAAAAACAGCCTCTCAAAAAGCTCCTAAGGATTCTTCAGATAATTTCAACCGTTTCCGAAGCACAATTGAAATTGTTGGAAATTGAGACTCAAAAGGCGTAGAGCGATTTTTTTCAGTCTTCACTTTTTCTGCTTCTATCTTTTTGGAGGTTAGGAATTTCCGATCAAACCCAAATCATGAAACATAGTTCTGGAGATTGTCTATCAAAAAGCTTCTAACATCATTCCGATATTTTTAATCGTTTGCGAGATATAAACGAAAATGTGCTTTTGCAGGCCTAAGTCTTTCGATGTCTCATCTCTGATACAAGCCCTTTTACATTTTAGTTTTCCTATTTTTGCTTCTATCTCTTTAGAGGTTAGGAATCGTGATTAAACCTAACAGGCAAAAATTGTTTTCTGGACGTGGAGGAGTGATCAGATCAAAAATGTGATATTTTTGGGACACACAAAACTGTTCTGTGCGGTTCTGGAGAATAAATACCTAGTGATTTTCTAAATACATCGTGCAGATTAAAAAACTCGTTTTTTCGAAAAATACTTTGAGATATAATAATCAGAGAGCGTCAGTAGTTGGTAGCATTTTCTGGACGAGTCGCTTCAACCAAACAGTCCATAGGTAATTAAACTTTCCTATCTGGATTAGGATAGAAAATAGATACCTAGATACAAAAAAGAATCATTCTCGTTCATGCTTTACGCCCTTTGCACACTGTGAAACCGAAAAAACTTGCAAATCCCACAACTACTGTTCAAGCGAGAATATCTCTCAAAATCTGTATGTATAAAATTGACCACCGTGTATATGTAAGTGTGTAATATTGCTAGACCAACAACAAACAGCTTAAAAAACTTGTGGTTTTGATAACTTTCAACTGATATAATGGCTTTTAACAACATACATATCTTTCCATATAGTGTGTTAATTACTGAAAATTAACTGGCGTGGATCAAGAGAATCTCACACTTAAACCAGATATAACAGGACCTCATCACGTCGTTATCAATGTGCTATTAGTTGGCTTTAATGCATGTTGGGGAATAATTAACAAACATTCACCTACATAAATGTTTTCGACTCGTTCTTTTAAGGGTAATTCGCGATTATAGCAATTGCGTTCCATAAACCAAATCTTATCTGCAGCTTAAACCAACCGTCCATAAAGCTTGCTTGATTGATCGATTGGCAAACCACCAAATCCAGATCAAATGATATGTTAAAGACTGGTACCATTTTTCTATGGATATCGCATTGCTGGTATACACGGAGGCAGAAAAATTACCGAACAATTGATTATACGTGTTTTACACCACATTCCCTTATTTAACTTAAAAAAGGGGCAAAGCGACATCGATGCGGCGATTCTTGGAAGGAAATTATGCATGACGTGGGGCAACGTGACGTCGCTCATGTTTCGCTGGCCTTCGTGAACGGCCTATAAGCGTAATCCAGGCCAGACCTACTCAAATGTGCGGCAAATTCGTCGCTTTAATCAATTTAATAATTTATCTGGCATCAATCCCCTTTAGATACATGGGCTATTACGATAATTAATTCAGAGAAAAAGTGAAAATTTACAAGAGTTGATTTTTCCATAGCATTCAGTGGTTCTGCTTGACCAATGGAAAACATATTGCGGTTTCAAAATAAATTGATAATTTGCATCCCAATTACCGGCAGTACTAAATAATGCTGGTCAGGAAACTGATAATTTATCATTAATTTTAATAATGTTTCGACTAAAAATAAATGCACAAACAACTTTAGCACACCTGAAAGGAGAATCCCCATGTAGATTAGGCATGATTTTACTACACACCTAAAGCCACTAATCCATATAATAACTGAAATTGTTTGGGAAGTCCCATATAAGCCATTTTATTAACTCGCGTACAGCTTTTTTGTAATCAGTTTTCCCATAGCAAAGCAAGTGTACAGTTCAGGATCAAATTAATTGTTTTTTTTTCTCTAAGTGAATGCAAAAATTCGAACGGTAACAATGCCAGCGGTTTCAAAGACGGTAAGCTTAAAAAGCGATTAGTGATTATGATAAAGAATATTTGCGTAAATTGTAAATTAATTGCTAATGTGGAAATAACCATGTAAAAAGGAAATTATATACCTGTATTAAATGATTAATTATCTGTACATATTTTTTTGTTTGCCTTTGCTTTTGGCTTCTTTTCTTCCCTGCAGCGGGCATAAATGTTTTCTTTTCATTTTTTCCTGCTTATTTGAAAAGTTCGGACTCTTAGAAACAATTGTTTTTTTCTTCTGGGACTTCTCCAGAGTATTTTTCAGCTTTTTAAAAATCTCCTTGGGGCTAGTTGGTAGCTTTTTTCCGTTTTTATTTACATTTAAGCTTCAGCTTTCCCATAAAGCCAATTACACTTTAAAGCCATAAAAATGTGTGCACTGAGGAAACCAGTTTGTTTAGCGTTGCAGAGCGCAAGTTTATTGACAAAAAAGTTCCAAAGCGCTGCTGAAAAAGGATTAATTCAACTTTTGGTACCAAAAAAACGGCGTCCCTTTTGGGGCATCTTTTCAGTAGCCATTCTGAAGAACTGGCTTTTACCAATTGGGTTTTATTAGTAAGTCTAAAGCGAAAATATCAACAATTTGGATGACCTCAAAGTTTCGCGCCGTATTGTTCAGGCACGGTTTGAAATATCCAACAATAGCTTGTCTCGTAAACTGTATTTTCCCTATTCGATTTGATAAGAAATTCCTAACCTCTAAAGAGATAGAAGCAAAAACACAAAAACAAAATGTGTAGTGCTGTGTATCTTAGAAACGAGCAAAAATACCTGGTCATTCATAAGAGCAATTTCAAATGAGCGTTTCGAGACCTTTCTATTCCTCCTCAGATGTCAAGTGAAATTACTAACCTCCCACGGAAATAAACCCACTTTTGTTGAAATGTTCAGTGAATGGATTTTCACTTGTATCTCGGATACTATTAGAAATATCGCAATAATGGTTAGGGCCTTTTCAATAGTCAGTCTGAAGAACTATCTGTCACCAATTAGGTTTGATGAGAATTCCAAACCTCCAAAAAGATCGAAGCAAACATTTAAAAAATGCGTAGAAGTCGGATATCTCAGAAACGGTCGAAAATATCTGATCAGCCATAAGAACCATTTCGATTGAGCGTTTCGAGACCTATTTTTTCTCCTCATGTGTCAAGCGAAATTGCTAACCCCCAAAGCAATAGAGCCATTCTTGATGGATTGCTGAAGATTTTCACTCGTATCCCAGCTACGGTTCGAAATATCGCACTAATGAATAGAACCTTTTCAATAGTCTGTCTCAAAAACTGTCTGCCAGAAAATAAAGTTTTTAGAAATACCTAACGTCTAAAGAAATAGAAGCAAAAATGTGGACGCCACGGTTCCAAATAGGGAAGGAATCATTAAGATCTTTTAGATTTGGCAACCGCATTCGAGACTTATCTACGTCCTCACGCAGCAACTAAGATATCAAGGCAGATTGGCTAGCCAAAAGTGACTAGTTAATGAGTCTTCTGTGGAATGCTTGGCAAAAAGAGGTGCTGCAAGTTCACTAAGAGACCATATCAACTCTGGCAGTTTTGTTCTCTCGTCTCTGACTCTGGTTAGTTTCACAATACTACACAATATGATCCAAAGTCTACGCGGTCTGAGTCACGCAAGTGGTGCACCAATTGCACAACTTTCAGGAATATAGCGAAACGTGCGTGACCTTTGCATTATGTCCCCCATATAACGGCCGGGTGGCCTGTTGGAGGCTTAGGGGCAAGCGCGCCACACCTCTCACGTCAGCCAATCGCCTGACGTATCTGTGGGGCCCGTGAGCCCCTCCCGTCCCGCGCCCACTTCGGTTATTGAATGGTTTTCACTTTAGGTTGGCGGGCGCGAGTTGAGTCGTTCAGCTAGCAGTTTGTAGACGTTTACGTTTTGTGACTGACTTTTTTTTATCTCACTTGATTCACTGTAACGTGCGCTATCAGACATTGAAGTTGCTCGCGAGTTTACCGCTTAACAACGATGGGCTACCGACGAGACATTCAAGCGCATCCTCTGGTAAGTTTTCCGAATTTGCCGGTTCTGATCTAACAGTGGTAAAACTGGTAAATGGTAATGTTATATGACCTAGATTTCCATGCCATTAGCAACCCTGGAAGCATTTTTTGCAACATCATTGCCTTGCGGTATCTGAATTCGAGCACGATATTTAAACGATTTAATTGCTTGACCTGGACGAGGAACCCATTAATTGTGCAACGTAAAACGCAAACACTGACTTCGCATACCTGAAACGACAATTGTTTCCGGCTGTGACTGTTGTGATCGTTGCAGTCTGGCCTGGCAGGCCAGTTGTAGGCCTTGGAATGCTTGCCCTTTTTTCCATGGAATTCAATTTGGTTTTTTACCACCGCAATCTACAACCGGCTTGATTACTTTGCCGAAATAGAAAACCATAAAAGTAGGTAGACTGAATTACTTTACCACCATCAGAGGTTGATCCAATGAATGCACAATCGTTGCAAAATGACCTCGACAAGGTTCATAGTCGAGAGATAAGGATTATCAAGAAATTATGTGAAATCTGGCGTGATTCAATAAACTAGTGGATTAGGTAGTTGTTGATTTGGTCTGGATTGCGGAAATTTTCTGGAAAAGCCGCGATTTACTACTAACCTTTTCACTAAACTTCGAAACCGTGACATAAACACATAACATCCCCCCTATTGGGGGGGGGGGAGATATTCTGTGGACATTAATAACGCCAGCTGAGTTTAATTTATGCTATGACAGTTTTGGGTTATGTTTTGATTGTTTTAGACGGATATTCATTTTTTTGAACTCATTTATTATTACTATTAATTTTTATTATTTATTGTTTTGGACCAACAACAATTGCGCCGTTCTAGAAGCACATTTTATCTAATCTAAAGCCCCAAATATACAAAGATTTCAGAAAATTTACTTTTACGGTTGAACCCATACTAATGCCGGCTTATTTCACAGGGGCAGGCCTATAATTTGCCTATTTTTTTTTTCAACCTGCCAGTTTTCATTTGAGAACACTTTGTATAACTCGATGTCCAGATGATTTTCCTTTGCTTGAAGTTACACGTAGACTGCATGATTTAATTAAACCATCAGCAGAAAAGTGAATTATCGCTTCTTAAAAAATAATTCTGGAACGCAGCACTTGGCCTTTCTCGCTTATCAACACTAGTAACATTTGATTACTTGTGCTACATAATTATTAAGGCACGCGAAAACAGGCTGTTATTAATGGACCAAAGTAATTGGGCATGATTTACCCAAAAACCGCAATTTTTTGCTATTATACCCGCATAACATACTATGTACTTTGGTTGACGTAGTAGCCTGACGTAAGTGGGGCGCCGTAAATAAAATGTCACCGACCGAGCCTGATAATGAGCAGCGAAATCAGCATTCAAAAATAAAAAAATACACTATTCTCAACTCGCACTTGAATTGTCAGCCTGGAAGTACTGAAATTTACACAGTGATAGCGGATGGCCTTCAGCCTTAGTAAAGGTAAAGGCCATAGTGGAACACTGTGTCAATGCTAGTGTTTCGTAGGTTTCCGCTTTTTTACTTCCGCTCATGTTTAATGCAGGCCAAATTTGCATTTGCAAGGGTGTTACAGGGAGAAATGATAAACTGGTTGCTTTTTTCGTTCAATTTTTTTGGATGATTGCCTCAAATTTGGAACGTAGCTAGTGGAATTCACGGAACACTGACTAGCAGTGTTTTCTATTTTTTTGTGAAACCAACCAACTTTCTGGTCTCGTTCTCATTCGTGAAAGTTTTCAAAGCAGAATTTTTTGCAAATAACTCGAAACCCGGGGCAGGTGCGCAAAAATTGCAAGCAAGAAATGTTAATTTGTTCAAATTAAACAAAATTGTCATTAGATAACAGTGGCGCTCCACAGCCCTGAGAAGTAAAAGAGGATTTAAACCCCAAAAATATCGCTCTGTACACTGAAACAAGCGCTTGCTTCATTGAAGTCGTTACCAAAGCGTAGCCTGGGCGCCAATTTTCAAGCAAATATCTCAAAAACCACAAGAACGAAAAACTAAAGTAAAATTCCTAATTTGATCAATCACCCTGTATATCGGAAACAGAGCTTTTGAGGTTGTATGTTTATATGAACTTTTCTACTTATTTTTGGGCTCTTTCATTTCCCAATGCGAAATAGAACAGAAGGAAGAAAAACAGTTACTTACCTTCAAGCCCGAAGAAAATTTTCAGACATGCTTTGAGACGCTCTGTCAAGGGCGGATCCAGGAAGGGGGGGTCATGGGGGTCATGACCCCCCATTCAATTCTCTATCCAACGGTGCCAAAACGAATTTTGTTGCTCGAATAGTTCTTGAGAAACTTCGAAAAAAGCAGCGTCATGTTCAAGTGGATTTTGTAACTCAAAAAAAAACCACACAAATCTAAAACTTCTTGAATTCAAGCATTTTTTGAAAAAAAACTGCCAACATTTCCTTATCGATGGTTCACTTGCTAAAAAGGTCATTTATTTCTCTCTAGAATGACGTACAAATGAGCGTTCTTGCTCATTT
>NW_026018916.1:4540800-4575018 GCF_020466585.1 Dendroctonus ponderosae
AGAATGATGTACAAATGAGCGTTCTTGCTCATTTTGCCTCCGAGATATGAGCAAAAACGGGACGGAAAACATGAAATTTTGGCATAATCTTGCACCTAAGTGACTGATATTAAAATTTCGCTTGCTGGGTCAAAACCACTCGAATTTCCTCACTAACGTTGTTACGACTGAATCGACTTTTCAATTTTCTATCCAACGATGCCAAAACGAATTCTGTGGCTCAAATGGGTCTTGAGAAACTTCGAAAAAAGCAGCGTCATGTTCAAGTGGATTTTGCAACTCAAAAAAAACCACGCAAATCTAAAACTTCTTGAATTCAAGCTTTTTTTGAGAAAAGCGCAACATTTCGTGATCGATGGTTCACTTTCTTAAAGGGCCATTAAGTTCTCTTTCGGATGATGTAAAAATGAGCATTTTTGCACATTTTGCTTCCGAGAAATGAGCAAAAACGGGACGAAAAACATGAAATTTTGCAATAATCTTGCGCCACCGTGCACAAAACGACGATAATTTTTCTAATTTCATAGACAACAGAAGACTGTATTTTTTCTACATAACCCCCCCCCCTGAATTTAAAACTGGATCTGCCCCTGCACTCTGTATAATATATATAAAATTTAATTTTCATTTAAAAATACTAATTCTCGACGTGTATGAGCGGTTTTGAAAAAGTTATCAGCAGTTTTTATATATTTTTGTATATTATAAACCTTCAAAAAAAATGTTTTGTGGTCTATTGCTTAGAGAAAGCGACTTTCCTTGCGTGATTCGCAATTCATTGGCGGTTTTCTGTCATTTATTGCTTGAAAATACAAGCAAAGTACGGGCCACTCAGGGTAAAGCCTTTTTCCTTAAAGGAGCTCTGCAGCACAGCAGCGGTTAAGGAAGCTCAGTATCTTTATAATTTATTTTCGACAAATTACTTGGTACAATAACTGAAGGCAATAAAACCACAACCTTGAGCCCATTTCATCGGTCAAAAATCGGTAAATTTTCCTTTTACCTAGTGGCGCCTGGAAGCGTAAATGTTCCGAAAATATCGCGCAATGTTTTAAAATATCAATCTAATTATATAACATTTATTTTATTGCGTATTTCGGATTCAGTCGTGCACGATGTGGGCACTTTTATGATCTTCAAAGTTGCTGAAATTGTAGTGATTCATTCAATTTGTGGCAGTTTATCTTTTATCAACTAAATGGAATTTCCAATGTGTTTCCAAGTCATCACTATCGTTAAAATTTCCACACAATCACTTACTCAAATTCATAAATATTTGGAACATTTGGCCAAAAAGCACTGACCGACACTCAAATAAAATATATGTATATATATGGGTATAAAGACTTTGGAAGACGCATTTGAAAAACTACACAAAACGTAGAAAATCTTGTCACCATAAAACGCAAGTTTAATCAAGATATTTCCCAAGGTTTCCTCGTATCAATAATTAAATGGATTAAACAGCCTGAGTGGAAAGTCCGCATAACGTACTAATCCGCAGACAAGTGGATGGGCAGGGACAAACCGGCAACGGATTAGAAGCCAAATAATAAAATATGAATGTAGACATTTTTAATCGTCAATAAGGCACCAGTTCTGCAAATAATCAGCCACATTGAATTGCGAAAATGTGCTCCACTCTGTATAAATAATAAATAAATTACGCGTTAATTGTTTAGTCGAGTATTAGTAATGAAGACGCAGTGGAATGTCGCTCAAATGCTACCGTACAATTCACAGGAATTCGCTTTTATTTTTCCGGTTTTATTCCCAAGAAAAATGCAAATTTTCTCTTTACAGGGTGACCCAAATTTGTCTAGGTATATGCAAAAATGTAGGTATTTTACGCAATATTATTGCTCTCAAGTAACACAGTTACCAATGTAAACGTAGCTGTTTGCATATCTGCAGCCGTTGAACGTTTTCTGCCCTGGAGTAATTGGAATTTCAAGTATTCCGATGGGATCAAAACATGAAGTTGCTTATTAAACCATTGGCTAGTTATTGTGCCTTCGTCTCGGCACGTTTTCTGCTTTTTTCGTCTTCGTGTTGTGTTCATGCGGCTTCAAATGCAATTGTCACTGAACTTGATTTGCGATCTTGTGCTAATTAAATGGCTTTGAAAATTGATTTTGTCAATCTTTGCATGATTTAAACCACGTAGTCTTCTAAGCAAATTGCGTTCTGTTCAAGCTGCGTGATCAAGATAATCTCGCTGATTTTTGAAAAGCGGAAATGTGCTTTTCAAGTGTATTTGGGTGTGCTGTAAATCACATGTCATTGGACCAGGAGCTTAAATATTTAATAATTAGCACCACTATTCGAAAACGTGACCTCTAATTTGCCAAACCAAACGGGTTCCAATATTCAACTGATTTTTTAATGTTAAATATACGCGGAATTGCCGAGTACTGGGTGCGCCAGTATTACTAGTATTACTAGATAATTGTTTCTGTTTCAGATCAGAGAAAAATGCCGCGAGTTGATCTATGACAACGACACTCTAAGAAAAATTGGGGCCATTTTCCTGGATAACATCAAGCGAGGCTTGGGAAAGGCCACACATGCCGATTCCATCGTCAAATGCTTCCCAACTTACGTCCAGGACTTACCCGATGGAACTGGTAAGACCCAAAATCGATTTTCTTCGATTTTTTTTAGATGCGCCATTGCATGCAATAAAAAGTAATCGACCTTGCCACGCGCTAATTAGCCTTTTATTAGACGCTTTAATTGCCCTTTTCACGGCTTGGTTTCACCCGATAAAAATACCGTAAACATTGGGAAATGTCGACCTTAACAGTTGTTTTATTGTGTTTTTCAGAAACCGGCAAGTTTTTGGCTTTGGATCTGGGCGGCACTAATTTCCGAGTGCTTTTGATCGAGCTGAGCGGTGAACACTTCGAAATGAAGTCGAAAATTTTTGCCATTCCCGAACATATCATGCTTGGATCGGGCGAACAATTGTTCGATCACATTGCTGAGTGCTTAGCAATTTTCGTCAAGGAGGAACAGGTTAGTTTATCGACGGAAATCTTCCAATAATTGCAGATGAAAAAAATTTAAGAATATTTTTTTAGTCATTTCCACTAAGCAAAATTTTGGGGTTTTGAGGCGATTTTGAGCAAATGCTTAAAACACATTTTAAAGGACTCTTGTATGCATAAAAGCAATTTTCAATATTTGAAATATCTTTGAAAATACTGTGGTTATATGAGATGCGCCCTCCGACCAAGCAACTCCCTTAAGTCGCAGTTTTATTCAAAAATTCCAAGTGTTTGGGAAAATTTCGGAAATTGCTCAAAGTACATTTTAAATTACTCTTTTAACCACAAAAGCGTTTTTGAGTTTTCCAAATGTCTTTAAAATTACGGGTTTTATACGAGATGCGCCTAATTCTCTTTTTTAAGTCTAATCAACTTTTCTCCGACTCAGTTTTATTAGTTATTATTATTATCCAAATGGCTTTGAGAATAAAGTGGTGATATGAAATGCGGCTAACGACCGATCAACTCTTCTAAGTCACTCTTTTATTCAAAAACTCCAGGTTTTTGAGGCAATTTCGGGAATTTCTCAAAGCACATTTTAAATCGGCTTTTGCGGCTAAATTAAAATTTAGCCGCAAAAGCGCTTTGAAATTTTCTAAGTGTCTTTTAAATTGCGGGTTTCAGACGAGATGCGCCTAGCGCCCTTTTCTAAGTCTAATCAACTTTTCTGCGTCTCAATTTTATTRGAAAATTCAAGTATTTGGGACAATTTTGAGAATTCCTCAAAGYACATTTTGAATCACTCWTTTARCMRCAAAAGCGYTTTKRAATTTTCTAARTRTCTTTAAAATTGCGGGTTTCAGACGAGATGCGCCTAGCGCCCTTTTCTAAGTCTAATCAACTTTTCTGCGTCTCAATTTTATTAGAAAATTCAAGTTTTTGAGACAATTACGAGAATTCCTCAAAGTACATTTTAAATCACTCTTTCAACCAGAAAAGCGTTTTTGAATTTTCTAAATGCCGTTGAAATTACGGGTTTTATTGGAGATGCGCCTAGTGCCTTTTTCTACGCCGCTGTTTCATTCGAAAATTTTTGAAACCTTTTCAAGATTTCCTTTAGAAAACATTTTAAAACTCAAGCAAAAGGATTTTTAAATTTTCTAAATGTTTTTAAAATTGCTTGATTCCAAGTTTTTGGAAAAATTTCAACAATGCATTAAAGCACTAATATTTTTTGCTTATACACAAAAGCATTTTTCAAATTTTTAAATATCATTGAAAACGCGTTGGTTATAAAAGATGTGTTTGATGCTTTTCTTAAGTAGCGTTTTCAATAGAAAATTCCCAGTTTTTGTGGAAATTTTTACAATCCTTCAAGCACATCCTCTATATGCCCAAACATTTTTTCAATTCCCCAGAAAACACACTATTTACCTGAGAAGCGCTTAAGGCCCTCTCGAATTCCTTAAGCTACCCTTTACCTCAAAAATTCCGAACTTTTTAGAAAAATTTGATCAATTTGAAAGAAAATCCTTTTATGCGTAACCCCGAGCTTCAATTTCATAAAATCTCCAAAAACCTGTGAGTTATTTGAGAAGCGCCCAACGCCCTAAAGACTTTCACCTCTCAAACATTCCAACTGATTCCAATTTAAAAAAAATGTAGCAAACACACATTCAAAACGATCAATTTCTAACAGGGTTTTTCCTTGGATTTCAGGTTCAACATGAAACTTTGCCGCTTGGATTCACCTTCAGCTTTCCGCTGTCCCAACGAGGTTTAACAGTGGGAATTCTGGAAAGATGGACCAAAGGCTTCAACTGTTCCAATGTTGTTGGGAACGATGTGGTGCAAATGCTGAACGATGCTATCGATAGAAGAGGAGTAAGCATGCTTCCCTAATTTCGTTCAATGATTAACGGACACTGCTGGAGTCTTCCAGACTTTCTTGTCGCTGACACACCAGGCGCGGGTAGAAAGCAATCTGCATTAAATTTTCAATCTAAAGATACTCTTGAAGAGGTGTGTCCACCTGAACAAAATGCGTCGTTAGATATTTCTTTTGATCTCGGTTTTACATAACCGCCAGTTGAGCTGAAAACTGGCGAAACGATTCGCATGTGACTTCAATTTCGCGTCGAATGCTTCAAGGTTGGCCTGTGTACGTAGAAAATACACAAATTCGACTTGGTTCAAGCGCGCTTTAAATAGACATTAATTGAGGGAAGATAGCTTGGCAGTGTCCACACTTTTCGCCCACCAAATAGTTACCAATCACTTATATTCCAGGACGTATCGATTGACGTCATGGCAGTATTAAACGACTCTACCGGCACACTAATGTCGTGCGCTTGGTTGAACAAAAATTGCAGAGTTGGCATTATTATTGGTAAGTCCTGGACAGTGCCAGTCCAGGCATTTGAATCCGATCTAAGCATGCAATGCACGGGGCGTAAATCGTAACGAGTTTCAAACCAGTAGTCTTTTGGTGTTGGAACTTTTCTTTCTAGATCCGCATGTTTGGTATTCCGGGGTAAACCAGCAAACTTTATTTTTGGCTCATCTGATCTGATGCTTCCTTATATTGCATGAGCTTCATTCTCTTTCAGGACGTAAATATCGAGGTGTGTGCCATCTTGAATGATACAACCGGAACTCTCATGTCCTGTGCATGGAAAAATCATGACTGTCGAATCGGACTAATCGTTGGTAGGTGGCTGTGTTATGGTAGTTGGGTAACTGGGATTTAGTCGAGCTGACCATCTAGAGTAGTTCTTTAAAATGGCTTAACCAATGAAACAGTTGCTTAGCTTGATTTATTCAATTAATGCTTGCTGGGTGGCTTAGAACTAACTTGCATGCATGGAGCGTCTATACACCGTCCAGGATAAGATGGGCATATTGGAAAGACCAAAAAATACGAAGTCGGTTGAATGCAGGAAAACTTCTTTGAAAGGAAACTAGAGTCTCAGTTTCTACTTTGATGTTTCGGTCGTAAGAAATCGTCATAAACTTCCTTGCGGCCGTGAAAAAACAGAAGTGTATTTTAAAAGAGCCAAGTTGATGATGGTTTCAGGAAAGTAAAACGTTGAAGCATCAAACTGATACTTTAGCTGATATTTAGAAATTCAAAAGTGTTTTTTCGTGTAAGAAAATTGTGTTAAAATGTGCTTTAAGGAATTTTTGTAATTGTCCCAAAAAGTTGAAATTTGGAAATAAATCGGCAATTTAACAAACCATTAGGCGCATCTGTTCTGAATTTCATTCAAGGCATTTGGGAAATTTAAAATTGCTTTTGCGGCAAAAACGTGATTTAAAATGTGCTTTGAACAAATCGCGAAATAGTTGGTTTTCTAAAAAAACTGCAAAGTAGAAAAGTGGATTAGACTTAATAAGTGCGCAATTCTTGTAAATCCCCTAAACTTAAAGACATTTCGAAAATTGAAAAATAATTTTTTAGTTAGGTTTTTTAAAATGTGGTTTGAGAAAATCTCAAAATAGTTTCAAAAACTTGGAATTTTCGAATAAAACGGCGACGTAAAAAGGGGCACGCGCATCTCTTATAAATCCCATAATTTTATAGAAATTTATAAAAATAAAAAAAACGCTTTTGCGGTGAAAAGAATGATATAAAATTCACTTTGAGGGAATATCGAAAAAGTCTCAAAAACTTGTAATTTTCGAGTACAACATCGACGTAGAAAAGTTGGCTAGGCTTAGAAAAGGGCGCTGGGCGCATCTCGTATGAAACCCGCAATTTTAAAGATATTTAGAAAATTCAAAAACCCTTTTGTTGTTAAAAGAGTGATTCAAAATGTGCTTTGAGGAATTCTCAAAATTGTCTCAAATACTTGAATTTTCTAATAAAATTGAGACGCAGAAAAGTTGATTAGACTTAGAAAAGGGCGCTAGGCGCATCTCGTCTGAAACCCGCAATTTTAAAGAYAYTTAGAAAATTYMAAARCGCTTTTGYKGYTAAAWGAGTGATTCAAAATGTRCTTTGAGGAATTCTCAAAATTGTCCCAAATACTTGAATTTTCYAATAAAATTGAGACGCAGAAAAGTTGATTAGACTTAGAAAAGGGCGCTAGGCGCATCTCGTCTGAAACCCGCAATTTTAAAGACACTTAGAAAATTTCAAAACGCTTTTGCGGCTAAAAGAGTGATTTAAAATGTACTTTGAGGAATTCCTGAAATTGCCGCAAAAACTTGGAGTTTTTGAATAAAAGAGTGACTTAGGAGAGTTGATAGGTCGTTAGCCGCATCTCATATCACCACCTTATTTTCAAAGCCATTTGGAGTATTGAAAAATGCTTTTATGCATACGACAGTTCTTCAAAATATACTTTAAGCATTTTCTCAAATTTGCCTCAAAAACCCAAATTTTGGCTCTATGAAAATGACATTCTAAAAAAATCGATTTCGAGAGAGAAATATTTTCGTCCACAGCCCAAAAATAGCCGGTTTCCGAAAAACACAATAAAGTTAAGTCGACATTTCCCAATGTTTACAGTATTTTTATCGGTTGAAACTAAATCGTGAAAAGGGCAATTAAAGCGTATAATAAAAAGCTAATTGACGCATGGCAAGGTCGAGTACTTTTTATTGTATTTAATGGCGCATCCACAGAAAGTTTTAGGGTTTTAGCGCACTCAGTATTCAATATCAAACGGGCTTAATCACTCTGAAGATGGAAGCCACTCGTGCTAGCGAAACGCCGTAAAGAAGTTATTTAAAAAATCAGTTTCAAACAATGGTCGCGAAGTAATAAAACTTGAGAGTCTACACATTTTCTTGCAGCAATTTCAAATCAGCGTGAAATAGATTCTTGAAAAGGAAACAGCAAAGTTTCGAAGTACCGGCTGTTCTACTCGGGCTTTAATCTTCACTCCCAAAAATGAATTGAATTAAGCAAATTTCGATTTTTTCACCAAACATTCAAGCAACAAAATACATATTAATCCCCAGTCTTTTAATTGCTCAACTTATGCCCCATTTGACCAACTTCGTATCCCTTCTTACATTGGACACAGTGTATATTTAAACAGTTTGGCATTGTCGCCTAAAAAAATCGGGGGTTGAAAATCCATCACGCTTTCTATTGATTTGAAGGCGACGACGACGACCAAACCCCCCGTTTTTGAGGCAAAAGGCTCGCTTGAATTCCCGCTTTTGTAATAGAATTGCAAATGACCACAAGAAGAAATTTTCATTTAGGTACTGGAAACAATGGGTGTTACGTGGAACGGCAGGAAAACGCGGAACTATTCGACGACGTCGATAACGGTTCTGGAAAAGTGATGATCAATCTGGAAATGGGCGCTTTTGGAGACGATGGTTGCCTGGACTTCGTTCGCTCTGAGTACGATAAGGACGTCGACAGAAATTCCATAAATCCCGGCAAGCAGATGTAAGCAACTAGCCAATTCTGCCAATTTGAACTGACCCGAATCCTCGTTTGCAGACAAGAGAAAATGATCTCCGGGATGTACATGGGCGAGCTAGTGAGATTAGTTTTAGAGAAATTCACCAAAGAAGGCCTGCTGTTTGGCGGCAAAGGATCCGACATGCTGTTCGAGAGGAAGCGGTTTTACACCAAGTACGTTTCGGAAATTGAGAGCGACGAACCTGGACTGTTTACCAACCAAAAGCAGATCTTGGAAGAACTAGGTAAGAGCGACTAAAGTACTCTTCAGGGCGCAGCCAGTCAGTTCTGGTGCTTGTTTCAGGGCTTAAGCATGCGACTGAACAAGACTACGTGAACGTGCGGTACATATGCGAGTGCATTAGCAGGAGGGCGGCCCATTTGGCTTCCGCCACCATTACCACTCTTCTGCACAAGATGGATGAGAAAAAAGTCACAGTGGGAGTAGACGGCTCTGTTTACCGCTACCATCCCCATTTCCGCAATTTGATGATGGAGAAAATCAGGGAATTGTGCGATCCAAGTATTGAGGTAAGTGCATTTTTTAACTTGTCTTGGTTTTTCAAGTGAAGTGTCTTAGGGATGGCACATTTCTAAAATGTAAGTGATTTAGAGCGATTGAGAAGCCAATTTCTAAAACAAACCATCAGCAAGGTGTCTTGGTTTTTCAAGATGCGAAAAGTATTATCTGTAAAGATGCAAATTTCCATTTTTCCCTGATTCACCCTGTATAGAGCGCTTAATTGGAAAAGACTAAAAATTGAGAGGAATTGATGATTGTTTTTTTTTCAGTTTGATTTGATGTTGTCTGAAGATGGATCCGGAAGAGGAGCAGCGCTTGTAGCGGCCGTAGCGGCTCGCCACAAGAAAAAGGCCCTCACCACATGAATAGAAAACGTAGCATCTTGTAAATACTTAAAAAGCAGCCAGAGATAGCCCATGCGATAATTTTATTACAACTGTGTAGGATAATGCTGAAGTTTCGACTGGTCCGAGTCGAGCCACCACTCGTTTGGTACTATTTAAGAAGAAATCCCGCATTTTTGTTCCTAGAGACTGTTATTTACTTATATAGTTGTGCGGTGTTACTTCTGGAGTCGAAAACGTTCCGAAAAGAATGCCCGCCGCACCTTGAAAGGTTTAACGCCTGAATATTCTTGTCTGAACGGTCCAGTGTACTGCTACTTTACTGCAAATACCTCTACAGTACTCGATTAGTTAGATGGAATTTTATTGTTTTACTTAATTAAATGAAGTATTTTTTATAATTACTTATTTAGACAAAAAGTAACTTATTGTTGAAGTGTTGTAGCTAGTAGATGTTTAATTTCCTGTTTAATTTCAAGCAAATTTATTCATTTCTCTGCTGAGCGTTTTTTATTCGATGTATTTTTAATCAAGCCTGGAGGATTCATCAGGAACTTCTACGACCGACTGCCATTGCGTCTTTTGAAGCACTTACTGAAATTATTTTCTTCTAAGATTCTCTATACGTTACTTTATTTTTGAATATATCGCCAATAGAGGCAATGGTTTTTTATAAAAACTTTATTATTGTCAAATACATTTAATAATTATTTTTTTGTTTGTTTTCACCTACCTACCTGCCTTTAGGGTTTTGAGTGACTACCAACTATCCAAAGGCGAGCGAATTGCAAAAAACGATATTGTAATAACAAAAAGTTCCTGATAACGCATTAAATTGCACACCTTAATCAACAATAGCCATTTACAACCGGTTAATTTATGGAAATGGTTATAGCGTAAAATCATGCAAACTTTGGACCGCATTATAGATGCCAAACAATGTACTTTAATAGTAGCGATTTTACCTCGTGTAAGCTGGAAAAATCGCCTTAATGTTAAAATATTCCACAACACATTTAGATTTTTTGATGTCTGTGAACTGTTCGGGTAAGTTCAATCCTTAGCAGATAAGCATATCGAAAAGTTCATGCTGGACATGGGGAACTGATACGGCACATACGCGGACAAGTTTTTAAAGGAAAATTACCCAGTGTGGATCTTTTAATGATAAAAGAGCTGCTTTACATTGTGCAAGCTTCACTTAGGCGTTGCACAGTTTTTAAGCTTTGTCTGAATTTCCCGAGCTAAGTTGGAATTGTCTTTGATGGCCTTTTGGTGGCGGTCAATTTCGTTCAATCGCAATTGGTTCTCCTGGTCTAATTTCTCCTTCAGCGCAATCAGCAGTCGCTGTTGCAGGTTGTGAAAATACTCCTCTTCTCGAGCTGCTCCCAACTTACCTGAAATGTTAGCACTTACAGCTTATACCTTCTAGAAAACCGCATTTACCAAAGGAGCCTCCAGCTTCTCTTATAGAGCCGCCTCCTCCTCCGCCTTTACCTACTCCACCGCCCAGGTCTCCTAGCACGCTGGTATCATATTTTTTGCAAAAAGTGCGTACAATCCAGCGAAAACTCTCTTGTGTGTAAGATTGCAATTTATTCATGAGGTTGATCAGTAGGTATTTAACTGGGAATTTTGGTGCTTTAATAGGTTTAACGGGTGATGAATATGAATGACTTTACTGGCGTTTGGTGATGTTTTTTTGAAAATGCATGGTGTTTTTAGCGGAATGACGTCGGATTTGATGGATAAAGTTTCGAGTGTGGTCGATTTTATGTTAGACTGCCCTGTGGATGACTAAACATTGCAAAACGTCGGCAATAAAGAAACTAGAAATTGCTTTTCGCTTACCATCCGCACAAGTAAAAGCGGTATTGTTTCACTAGCAAAGCGTGAGTTTTAACACATTTTGCTGCATAAAGCTCTCCGTCTGAGTCATTTTGAGGTGTGGTAAAACTGGGAAATAAAATATTTGCATTTCGAAAACATTTCTTCGTGCCTTTTTCACATGTTTCCAATTTTGTTCTAAAATCGAACGATGGATATTCGAACGTTCGTTTGTTTATTATCTAGAGAATTAAATAGTTTACACCAATATACACATTTCATAGATAATTCCTTAACTAACAACTTTTCCTAGTGGTGTTTCATGTCGAAAAACGGTTTTCTATCACTTTTTACTCATTGAAATCTACTACTCTTCTATAAGATATCAAAGAACGCCACTGCCTTCTTGTAGCAAACTGTTTTGCTTTGTCCTGACCAATCCGAAAGCAAATAAACGAATAATTGTCTCCTATTGGCCAGCAGGATGTCCGTATCTATCACCCATTGATTGTAGTTGGGACTTGATTTAACCAATCATACGTAAACGAAATTACATAACAATGAAAAAGGGCTAGATTAAAATGTAATTTTTACTTAAATCCACGCCCACTAGACACGGAAATGTTGAAATTCCGCCTAAAGGAGTTTATGTATCCGAAAATTGTGCAACAGTGTGTAAACAGTGCAAACTAAATTTTATGGGAAAGTAGTGAATATGAAGGAGTCAAAAGTGAATTTTACAAGAATCATACCTCAAAACTACGGAAGTCTTATGCGGTTCAAATGAAGAAAAAAGCAACATTTTATGCTGTTTAGACTGAGCGATTTAAATATGCAAATCTCCGGTTTTTGTATGACTCCCAATAAAAAAATCCTTTGAATTATAAATATTATACAATGAATTCTGTTTTTGCCTGATTTAATGAAGTTTTGAAGTTGGTTTTGTGGGAAAAAACAATTACGCTCCTGCCTCGACTCGCACCTTATTGTACGCAGATAAGGCTTGAAAAATACTCCAACACGGAATGTTTCGGACATTAGTGATAAGAAATATACATGAATATAAGTTGTATATCAGAATCAATCGCACTACAGTGTAGACTTGGTGCAAAGCAAAGTGGAATAAGCCAGCGATAAGAAGGTAAATAAACTGGCGATATTAGCAGTTCAAGAAACTGATTAATTTAATAAAATCGATTTTCTGTTTATATTTTGCAAGACGAAGTGATAATTAATGTAGCCATTCACTGACTGTGATTGATACATTTGTAAAAACCCAACTAGACACGCCGAGCGAATTTGTAGAATACCTACACAAGTCCAGACTGGCTGACCTTTCAAGCAAGTTTGTTTAATAACACTAAACAGCCACAATAAAGACGGCTATTTATAAAATCATTAATATTCCATAAGGCCGAAAACATGTTGCGTTGTGTTGATTATTTCAAACAATTCGTGGTGCAACAAGAAAATCATCATCATGATTTCTCATCATTCAGTCAAGCGCGATTCGTTTAACTGTTAAGTGAACATTTATGTTATTAAGCTAAACCAGCATAAGCAAATTGATTGTTTGCCATTAGCTAAACGCGTCACTACTTAAACGGAGATTTTTTGGACTTCAGGGGCTTCCAAGGGTGAGCAACCACAATACAATTATTTTCGGGGCTTCTCCACAAAATCCCATCAAAATATTTACTCTGGAAATGTTTGTTTGGCTTTTTAATCGGAGGAATTGCGTGTGGTGATCATGAGCAAAAATGCTCGCTCTGAGCACTAAACACATCAGATTCATAAATTAGCCAGGAGTGCAGTGCGTACACTTTCTTAGTTAAAAAGTGAATTTAAAAAGCGCATTTAAAGTGTTAAAATTTGCTAGTGGCAAGGTAAAGTGTTTTCAATTTAATGAACAACAACTAGGAAAAAACTAGCAGGTACAACTTAGAGGAAATGCGGTGCAACTTAGATGAAACTTGCACAAGAGGGAACAATAAAAGCGTGGTTATTAAACTTATTCATTTGCCAATGCCAACACGGATACACAAAATTACTGGACCAAAACTGAATTTTCTTCATTTGAAGCGCTTGATATTTGCTATTCAGATGTAAAATAAATTGTACTCGATCTTGTCTGGAAATTTAAGC
This sequence comes from Dendroctonus ponderosae, assembly GCF_020466585.1. Taxonomy (NCBI): domain Eukaryota; kingdom Metazoa; phylum Arthropoda; class Insecta; order Coleoptera; family Curculionidae; genus Dendroctonus; species Dendroctonus ponderosae. The sequence goes on from NW_026018916.1 coordinate 4,554,055, forward strand.
TTGAAATAGAAACTTGGCTGGCAGTTTTCAAAAATTCGCCAAAAATTTCCAAAATACTCAAACAAAACAAAATTTTCCTTATTTATAGAGCATGGTTTTGTTTATTTAGCGGATTAAAAATAAACGTTCGATATTCGCTACTTTTACAGAAATTCAAGTTTGAAATAGGCCCAGAAATTTGCCCGACGACTCAATATAGCAATTTTCAAAAATTCCCAAAAAACTTCGAAATTCAACCAAAATCGAATTTTTCTCATTTATAGAGTTAGATTTTATCTATTTAATGAATGTAAAATAAGCGTTCTGTTTGCCTACTTTTGTGGTAATTGAACATTGAAATCGTACTACGAACTTAGCTGACATGGCAGTTTTAAAAAATTCGCCACAAATCTCCGAAATACTCAACGAAAACCCAATTTTTCTTGCCTATTGCTTGCTTTGAGCTTGATTTTCTCTATTTAACGAGTGAAAAATAAACGTTTGATAATGCCTGGTTTTCTGGTTACTCAAGTTTAAAATAGGACTAGGAACTTCGCTGACAGACACTACATGGTAGTTTTCAAAAATTTGCCAACATTACTCAAACTCAACCAAAACAGAATTTTCCTTATTTCTAGAGGTGAATTTTCTCTATTTAATGGTGAACAAATAAATGTTCGATATTGCCTACTTTCTTAGTAATTCATGTTTGAAATAAGACTAGAAACTTGGCTGCCAGGCAGACACTACCTATATGGCAGTTTTCAAAAATTCGCCAAAAAGCATCGAAATACTCCACCGTTAGTGAATTTTTCTCATTTGTAGAGCTTGATGTTCTCTATTTAATGCATCAAAAATAAAAGTTTGATCTACGATCTACTTTTGCGATAATTCAAATTTCAAGTAGTCCTACAAGATTCGAATTCAATCTTCTAAATACACTAAATAACTATTGGCAATTTTTTTTTTAAATTCAGTTTGCAACAATATAAAATGAGTTTACTCCCAAATAGCCGGACTCAATTTTACCGCAATTAAACTTTCTGTGCATTGAAAATACTTACAATCTGTTTTTCACGTGCATTCTCTTGAGTATTACTTGTATACATAATCTTATCTCAGTGGGGCCCTGAAGATGACCAGATAAACCCCTTGGTAGATAATTTTGACGGAAATTATGTTATTTGTCCTGTACGATTTTCGTGTGGTTTCAGTTAAAAATGTTATCTAAGTGCCGGGTAGCCAGCCGACTGACCAGACCGGTGTCCAGGGAACAATTAAGGCTGATTAGCAGTAAAGAGGTAATTGAAAAAGAGGACAAATATGCAGCGCACAACTACCATCCCATACCGGCCGTATTGAGTAAAGGCAAAGGTAATCAATTACAAATAAAAATCTATTCCGAACGCATGCAATAATCGTTATTATCAATAAACAGTGAAACTTATTGACGATCAACAAACTGTTTTCGCCGTAAAGTGTTTTTCGTTTTTGTTATTTACTTACTTTCGAAATCCTTGAGAGCAATCTGACGTCCACAGCCGTGCATTTAAGACCGAGCTTGTTTTTCCTTAAATTAAGCCAATATTTAATGATCACTTTACCAAGATCAAGCGATTTCTAATGCAAACAGCCGCGTAATAAAAATAAATTTGAGCTGATTTTCGTCTCTATTCCAGGCGTTTTCGTTTGGGATGTTGAGGGCAAACGCTACTTTGACTACCTGAGCGGATACTCGGCCAATAATTTCGGCCACTGCCATCCAAAAATCCTGGAAGCGCTGGAAAAACAGTCCAAAATCCTCCATCACACTTCCAGGGCGTTTTTCAATGATGTACTGGGAGAATATAGCGAAAAAGTTACCAAACTGTTCGGGTATGATAAATTGCTGCCAATGAATACAGGTAAAGATAATCTAATTGAAAAGTTCTTCAGATCTCGGTTCAAGTGTTCAAAAATAGCCCAGAATTCAGTTAATAAAACTGAAATTTTGCAGGAATTGCTTTCTTGCGGCTCGGTTTTTGCCTAATTATCTGATGAACTTGCCGAATCGAGTCACTAAATATAATTAGCAGACTTAAATACTTTGACGATAAAACTTGCGTATATTTATTTTAAAACCACTGAATTACAAAGACTGTGATGTAATTTATCATAAATTCAAAAATGATCAAACCTCATTCATATACAGAATGATTTAGATCCTGTACCAATTGAAAGGAAATCACTCAATCGCAATGACGATTTATTCACAGAACTTAGCATCTTGTGTATGAAACACCCTGTATAATGCACAGGGTCACACAATATTCAGCTGGAATGTAAAATGATTCAGCAGGAAATTTCAGGTTCAAATGGTTAAAATTCTTCAAAAGTTTCTCATCCGTTTATACGCAGGAGGTATTCTACAGCGCACAACGCTAATGCCCCTACTCTCAAAGCAATGAAACACTTATTATTATACCCTGTATATTGAATTGAAGGCGTGGAGGCCGACGACACTGCTTGCAAACTGGCCAGAAAATGGGGCTACAAGAAAAAAAACATCCCGAAAAACCAGGCGAAGCTGATCTTCTGCAGTGAGAACTTCTGGGGCCGATCATTAGCTGCGGTGTCAGCTTCAACGGATCCCGACAGCTTCGAAGGCTACGGGCCATTCATGCCTGGCTTCTCCTGTGTGCCCTACAACGACTTAAAGGCGCTGGAGGTAAATGGTTCTGATTATAAATTAAATTATAAATATCAGGAAATTCGCATTTTAGACCGCGCTTTGCGATCCATTGGTGTGTGGATTCATGGTGGAACCCATCCAAGGCGAAGCTGGCATTAAAGTGCCCGATGAGGGCTACCTTAAAGGCATCAGGGAGCTTTGCACTAAGTACAACGTTTTGTGGATAGCTGATGAAATACAAACAGGTAGAAAAATCCCATCTGGAAAGTCTTAGTTTCTATTAGTCTGTGCTAACAGGATTGGGCAGAACGGGGAAGCGATTAGCTGTGGACTATGAAGACGTTAAGCCCGACATTCTGGTGCTAGGCAAAGCCTTGGGAGGAGGAGTTTACCCAGTTTCGGCAGCTTTAGCTGACGACTCAGTCATGCTAGTTATTGAGCCAGGTAATACAAACGCCCGCATAATTTTTTAAATTGAATAGCCAATTCAAGGTACGCATGGATCGACTTTTGGTGGCAACCCGCTCGGATGCCGAGTGGCAATCGCATCTCTGGACGTTCTAGAAAAGGAAGGAATTAGCGAAAACGCCTACAAAATGGGCGAAATAATGCGAAAGGAACTCAGCAGTAGAATCAACAAGAAAGTTGTCTGCGAAATCAGGGGCAAGGGGCTCTTGAATGCCATCGTTATGAACAGAAGTAATGACTGCTGAACCTTCTCACAAACATTGTGTATTACCTATAATTTTTTCTAGATTACGCCGAGGCTTGGGACGTTTGCCTTCAACTAAAAGAAAAAGGCCTGCTAGCAAAACCCACCCATGATGACATAATTCGTTTCGCCCCGCCTTTAATAATCAATGAACAAGAACTTTCCGAATCCTTAGAAATCATTGTGAACACAATCAACAGCATTCCCACATGACAAACCTTTCCAACAACAATCCAGACTGGTTCCCCACATTATTAAGGCGAGTTTGTATATATATTTTATTATGTGGCGTTTCACAAATATATCTATATAATACTCTTATTTCAACAGTCTTTACATCAATATGTTGTACATCGGGGGGGTATATTTTCTAATTTATCAAAACAGGCCGCACAAAGTAACACAGTTTTGGATGTTACTTAATGCGCCCAACAGCTAAGATGTCGATGGACAACTTTAAATCAGTTTCAATCGCAAAGAATACGAAAATCAAAGAAAACCTTTGAATCAAAGGACAAAAATTGACAACGAGCAGTCTTGGGTAATAGTTGATCCTGATTAAAGCTGACCATAAACATTTAGAATCAATCGCTTAAAATCTACCTAAACTTAGACACATTTACATAAGGCAAAGCTTCAATGAACTAACGACAAAATCCCGTATCAAAATCTTGTATAGGAGTAAATTTATAGTGCTGTTACGAGTACATATTCATTGACAATGGGAGCTGCGACAAAGTCAGTTAAAAAAGTTCGGCACCAAAATAGTATAATAAATATTGGAAAAATTAAGAAAACCGCAGTTTCGATAAAGAGAAAAAGGGGACCACATTAACAGTGGAACCTCATGAATATTATCAACAGAACCATTATTATCAATACCCGGATAGTTCCGAGATTTGTAGACCATTTGCCGAACTAACTACACAGAAATGTTAAAACCGCTTCGCAAGAAATCACCAGAAAAATATGGGCCCAAATGCTCAATCAAATAAAACACTGCAAATAATTGTCCGATTTCCAAACATGGCAAGATACAGGGCTTCAAAATCTAACTAAACGGCTCAGATCTGACTTTATCAGCACTCCCCAAACCGACAAAATTATACCTAATAGTTTCGTTGATATCACAGATTTTCGTATATAAATACTCAAGTTTCCAGACAGAATAGACCTTAACTATGAGACTGGCAATAATAAAAGTGAAATGCTGCGTTGCGCGCAAAAATAAAAATACAAACTAAAAATCACAAGGTAGAATAATCATGCACACAGGAAATTGCACACTTGCTTGAGCATTCTTACATTAGTCAAAACAGCTGCTAGAGGCTTTTTCCTTCGGCGGAAAACCCTTGTTACCTACCAGCTGCCGATAGATACCGACCAGAGAGCAAAATTAGCACTGCACTAGCTTTAATTTGTCACTTAAGCGCAACACTGCATAATATCATTGATTGTTACGAATTATTAATAGTTCTTACAGTTAGTACAAATAAACCAATGAACTGAAATATTCGCATTTAGGACCCTAAGAAATAAGTGTCTGACGACAGCAATCAAATTAAACTAAAACTGTCTACATTAAACAGTTGTTTCGATATCAATTGAACTTACGTCTTCTTGGTACTTGCTCTGTGGACGATGACGATCATCCGTACACCCGGTTACTTCCGAGTCCGATAAAAACGGACTGGAATAGGCCCTTTGAGGACGCGAAAATTCCACAGAGAAGTGCTGGCCTGGCCGCATCCTCCCCGGTAAAGGTCCTCTTCGTATCTGCTGATAAAGTTCGTCTATATCTGTAGCTGATGCACTACTGGCGCGCGAGAAATTTGAAGGAGACCGCAGCCTAAAGAACCATCACAAACAAATTAAATCCGGTTAATAAGTTCAACCAGAAGTTTACCGTGCAAGTGGGCTGTTTTTGTCGCCGATGCCAAACCTCCCTCCTCGAATCGTAGATTCACTGCTCCTCAATTCGCCTATTTCCACATATTGATGAGATTCTTCCATAGGACTGTTGGGCCTCCTAAATTAAATTACACAAAACTCCAGAAAATTAATGTTCCTAACTACTCACCGAACGTTGAAGGAAACTGTTGCGCCGGTGACGTCCGAATGTTGTATGTCTTCATGTAAGACGTTTCTAACATGTTTCATCGAGCTTGGTAAAGCCCGCGTAGGCGATAACGGCGATGTGAGATCGCCCTTATCCAGAATAGAGTCCGACAGTGGATTTTCCGAACTATAGTCCAAAGTACACTGCTGAGACACTGTGCGCATCTGAGCGGGGCTGATGTTTTCTTGAGGCACGTTGGACTTCTTGCGCGTTTTATTCCTCGACATTTCTGAAATGACCACGTTATTTTTAAAAGCCCGGGAAATAGCTGCAGTAAAAACCTTTTTTCCTGAGTCGCTCCGCATTGATAACAATTTTCTCCACTGGAACATCACTTAGGCACTCAAACTCGTCGGCGCTGTCCGAAAATATATTCGGATTCTTCCTTTGGAACTTGCGGATATGTTCCACATGGATATTGGTGTTATTGACCTGAATTAAACATTATTAATCATCAGCTCTGCCGATTGATCCCACAACGACTACCTTTGAGTTGGTTCCAAACATATTCTGTTCAGTGTTTTTGTTCTTTGGGAGTCGCGGTTCAGAAAATACCGACGTGGCGTCGCTGTTTACATCCCTGGGCGGTTTGGGTTGAAGATTATTGCGCTTCATCATGTTTCTTCGCTGCCTCCTGAAGAACTTCCGCGCAACCGTGCTCTGATGCGGATTGTAAAACACTTCGGCAGCACTTGTCGGGTTTTCAATAATATGCGGCACCACATTGGCGCGGTATTGAGCGCGATGCAAAACAATCTAAATAAAAACCAAATGTTAACCATTGCAACAGTAGATTGTTTGGATTAGTAAAGATACTAACTAAATTTACATTGTTTATCTTCGATCCGATGCCGACTAAAGAAGGCCGATCACTAATAGAGCCTTCAGCGGCCACTTCAGCTTTGTGTGAATGCGATTTGGTGCGTGCAGAACTGCGACTTGACGATCGAGACATCGCTTGGGCGTCGCTGTTTGAAATAGGAGGAAGCGGTAGGGATTGTATTTGAACTCTAGGTGGTGTATCGGAGACGATTCTAGAGCGGATCAAGCGCTTGCGGCGCACCCATCTAAAAGAGTGCAAATAATTACTTTGAAAATAACTGGATTCATCCGAAGTCCGCACCTAAACATCGACATCCACTGGGTTCTGACATCGTTTCTAGCCACGCAATAAAAAAACAGAGTAAATGCACTTAAGGTCGTGGCGCATATTACAAAGGCTCCACTAAACAGCTCAGCTTCGTAAGCAACTAGGCCCATTGGGGGAACAGTGGCAAACGCCCCGCTCAACCACGTACACATATACAGAAAAACAAAAATAACATGGGCTTTAAGCTGAGCTAGAGGCGAACGCTCGTTGTCTTCAGTTTCGCTAGACGCTGTCTTCGAAGAATAACTTCTTAGGCTTCTGTTGTCCTGCTGAGGAAAGTTTGGTTCGAGAAGATCCAAGTCCACATGCTCAGTGGCTTGCGTGCCTGAATGAAACCAGATTTTAAAAATAACTTCCAGACATGCCCTCATGAGCTACTACCTTCACTCAAGTGCCCTCCGTGCGATAAATCCAAATTACTGATGGCGCATCGAATCAACAAAAAGAACACGATTAGGAAAATGCACAAGATCATAAAGGGCAGGTACAGAGCGCTCAAAGCTGGGCCAGTGCGGAGAAAGCAATGAGAATGTGAGGCATACTCTCGGACATTAATAGCAGCCGATAGGCCGCAAACAATTAGGGCTACGCCCCATCCCACCAGATACAGCCCCATTACAGGCTTTTTAATTGGCTGCTCGCTTGGTAGATCGTCATCCTGCAAACAATCCAAAAATTACTTTAAGTGGTAAACAGACTAACGGGTCCTCACTTGTAAAATTGATTCGCCATTCTTGCTCAGCCTTTTATGCATGGTGTTCACAGCAGCGCACATCCAAAGCAAAGAGGAGAGCGATAAGTAGTGCAAAATCAAGCCGATGATCTGGCACAGCTTCTGATCTTGCGTCTGATAGATGCCGAAAGAGTAGATAAAGCACAACAAAGCGATTGCTGCCCAAGTGTTGATCAGGCAGTGCTTTGCCTTCTTCGGCATCTGTATCGAGACAAATCCCAAAATGTAGGATAAAATCGCCGTGAGCAGTGAGACGAATAAAAGCGCGTTTCCCACGTAGATGGCTGGATGCGACAATCGAAAGACGCCTGGATATGTTTCCTGCAATTGACCATTATTTGCAAACTGCCCGTGAGTTTGCAGAACTACTTACAGTACTATTGGAGTAGGCGACTTCTTGCATTAGTCCATAATAGCCGAGTTTTCTGCAGGAAAATACCATGTAATCCTGCCAGTGATGCCCAAATTGGCACTCATCAGCAGACCAATTTCCCGCGGCTTGATCCCAATATACGGGCGTAAAAGGCGCCACTTCATAAGACGTTGAATGCGGTGCCCGAATGGTTACTATTACCGGGTGTGAAGGCTCGATTTGATAAGACCCCACTAAAAATCCCTTGCAATGTAAAAGTTGTGGTTTTCAGGTCTGATAGTTACTTACCGATTTTCACTCCTATCACCGCTGAAGACACAAGTTCATTCCCTTCTCGTGTAGCATCAATTGGGAAAAAGTTACTAGAACTATGTATTGACACCACCACACTAGAATCTTTCGCATCTGCATCAGCCTGAAACTCCAGAATTTGAAGCTTTTGAATGGGGTAATTTGAAAACCATACCTGAGATTTTGTCTGGTTGAAAATACTATCGGGAATTATAATCGAGGTTTCAATGTTCCGCCCTTGAAAAGCTGTAGAGTCTGGTATGTTGTTATTGCTGTTGCATGAAAATATCGAATCGAAAGGATTAACTTCGCTTCGAAACCATGAACACTTCAGGCCAGAGAAGCTTCCTTTATCCAGAGGAAAGGCTTGTACGATAAAACTCTCCTAAAAAGGCAAAGTAGTTTTTATTGAACAACGCACAAGTTTAGCAAGTGCTTACTCTTTGAAACAGAACATTCGGATTGGCTAAAGCCAAACTTTCAATAAAATCGACCAGCTTCGAGCAACTTTTGTGCTCTGCGTCGCTTTTCTTCAAATAATACCACGGCAGATTGATCAAGTTGTTCACAACATCCATTAAAATGTTACTCAGAGGTTCACTGGGTTGCGAACTGGCATAGCTTTCAATGGTCTTCACTGTGTAAACCAGATCCATCACATCTTTGAAAATGCTGATATTGGTGGTGTATTCCTTCAAATGGCGCGCACTTTCCAGTATGCTGTTATGCACTTTTGAAAATCCTTCCAATATTCTTGTAGTGTCCGAAATATATGAGCAACGCGACGAATTCAATCTCTGCCAAGTTCCATTCGATGAGCAGTAATGCGATACTGTTTGGTAGGAAGAATCATAGTAATCGTTTAAGAACTTGCACGGTATGCTGACAGTGCAATTTACAATGGTTCTAGGCCAAATGTAAGTTCCTTTGTTGCCTTTTGTTGTAGTCATTGGACAGTATCTGAAAGAAAAATCCATACCTTATAATCAAAGAACATGTCAGCTAAATAGTTTATTACTTTGTGTCATCAGAGATCACAAGAATTGCTGTACTTTTGGAATGGTTTCCTTGGGTGGAGGAGAACAGGCACGACCAAAGCCCGGTATGCGATCTGGATAACTTCTTTAAGTACAAAACACTATCAATAATGCCCGCATTGGGAAGGAAATCATTTATAATGGAAATATCACTAAAATGGTCCTTTGGATTGGAGTCTAGCCACAACCAGTCAAGCCTAGAAAAGAGTATGCATTTATTCTGAAACAGAACACGAATAAAGTAGGTAAGCAAACCTGGAGTCGTTTGTGCTGTCAGTTATGCTGGGGGCTTTGCAGTGCAGCTTAAGGGCATCGCCCTCGAATACAACCTGATTATTAGCCGGTTGCAAATCCAAAAAAGGCAACAAACTGTTGTGCGATGCTGATCTGCAATGAATATCGACCCCAACTTTCAGCTTCCTAAGTGGAATGCCTTTGAATGTAGAACTGCTGCATTTGGGGTTCGACATTAACTTTATTGAATGCTTCGATGCATAATCCAGGATCCAAAGCAGCCCACAATCGCATTGCAGAGGGTTGTTTGATATATCACTTAAACACAAAAGAGCTTTGAATTCAACTGCAAACCCGTTTCGTAGTTATTACATACAGTTGTCTCAGATTGGGCATGGCATCCAAAGTGCCTAAAGTAATCGTCGATATTTCATTGTTGTTTAATTTCAGCTTTTCTAGATCCTTGAGGTTCAGAAATGCCTTTACATCCACATGCTTGATTCTGTTGGCCGACAGATCCAGTCGCTTCAGCTTTGGTACTTCTTTAAATTGGTGTTCTTCTAGCTGAGTGATTTGGTTACCACTGAGATTCCTGAAGCCATAACGTGTTTTCGGGGTTTTAGATTTGGTTAATTAGTACTTACAACTTTTGAAGGGCTATTAGTTCAACCTTTGGCGAGAATGTCTGCAGGTTGTTATTTGAGAGATTCCTGAAACAGATCATCATTCAAACTCTTGTGGTCGAAGCCCCGCAAAAGCTACCTACAATTGCACCAATTCATTAGCTATATTAAGCAGCTCCAGCTCATCTAGATGAGTTATTTTCTCGGTCTCCCCACATGTAATTTTTACGAAGTTTCCACTATCTTTTTGGATGTTTGCTTTGCACACGCACTTGCTGGAGCAGCTCTCTTGTGCCCATATTGAAATATACAGTTGCACAAATAAAATCACATGGCTCAAAAGCCTCGGCTTCATATTATCTGAATCTGGATAAACTGTCTTCACTATCTACACCATGTGGCTTTCAGTCTCGTATGGCTCAGGCGGGGAATCATTTCACCACACAGACATAGTTAAATATGGCAAGTTTCAATCAGAACTGAAGCTATTTGTTTATTATAAACATGTTTAAAGCAATTTTCTCTTATAAATATCAATGTTTGACAACAGATTTGCCATCTCCACCATTATACACGAAAAGTTAATGACATACTGACACTGACAAGCAAAGCCGAATTCAAAGTTGTCTAGAAAGACTTCTTGTTTGTGATTTTCGACTTTCTTTGAGCTTACAGCTCGGTTTTGCAACCCTAATTTCACTAGAGCCTCTTAGCAATTTGTGAAAATTGTCTCAATTAAATTTTGCTGAAAAATTATGATTCTTATGTTTATGAAGTATAAGTGGTGGCCTTCCTTCGATCCACAATGGTAATCTGACCTTGACATATAAGATACGATAACGTCAGATCCTGGTTTGTTTTGACTTTTGCATTTTTAAAACCTAAAACTTTATCAGGATTTTCGGAAAAATGCAATACATATTAGAGTGATTAAGTATTGTAAAACATGAACGCCGAAGTGGAGGATCAAATCCGCAAGAAAATACCGTGGTCGCGGCTGCCTACGCATATAAAACAGGTAAAACATTAGTTTTACTATTGCTCATATGCTTTAAACATACCAAAATAAACAAGGTAACAGCAGGAGCTTAATGTTTTTCAGATTCTCAACAATTCCGGAAAGAATTACGAGCGATATATTGTTAATTTCAGCATACAGAACCAGTTTAGGTATCGGGGAAACTTAGGTAAGTTTTCACCATGCGCCCCCAGTGTAGTTTTCTTATCTTTATTGCATATCTTTATCGCTTCATAAGGCGTATGAGTTAATCTTGGATCTAACTTAGATTGATTTGTAGTTCGTCATGCACTGAAAGATGAAAAACGATACTATGAACGTATGGTGGCTTATAGCAGGGAACGGCTCATGCTATTTCCATACCACCTGGCTGATATGATAGTCAAAGGCTTAAGAATAACGCCCTTCAATTACTACATTGCTATACTGGAGAAACTGATGCAAGCTGAAAAGAGTTACGACACTCTGCCCAATTTTACTGCGGCTGATTGTAAGTGTCGCAAGCAGGGAGATTTTTACCTAGTAAAATGTGTTGTCAGGCCTTAGGCTCTTGGGGATTGGCAGAAACGAGTACATAGAGCTAATCAACCAGTCTAGATCCAATAGAAGTAGACTATTTGGTAAAAGAAACGTCAGGGGTTTGTTGCCGAAAGTCCCTGTTAATATCCACATTCAGCCATGGTGGAGGGTCGAAGTAGGGCTTATCTTGGAAGAGGACATTAAAGTATGACTGTTTTCTCTGTATGCGCTGTTTCCTGATTAGGCTTTTTTCAGATGGTTAACCAGGAAGAACAATCAGTGATCGACAAACTGATAGACTTGGGTTCGCAAAATGCAGGCGATTTAAACTATGACGTTGTACTTAATTTATATAAGTAAGTAGAGTGCTTGAATGGCAGCTGCATCGGCATTTGAATAGTCCAAACCGATCATTGAAAAATAATATTTCAAATAAAACGCACAAATAGTGTAGAGTAATTGTAAAGTTTGGCCTGTTTTCAGGAAAGGTTTAATATACCTGGATGTGCCTGTAACAGCAGTAGATCGAGTGCAGGTGCCACCATTGCAAGGGTTTGTAATGAATCGCATTTTAGGCGACTACTTCGAAACACTTTTGTACAAAATTTTCGTGTCAATTGACGATCATACCACTGTGGGGGAGGTGAGGCGTATAAAGCTAGAATTAGCCCTTTTCTGACTGTTATTTTTACCCAGTTGGCCACAGTTTTGCAAGTGGACACTGAGCTGGTTAAGCAGGCAGTGTCTCTTTATTGCCGCCTACAATTCGCTCGCAAACTGGATCCAGAAACCGAACAGGAAAGAACACGAAGAGATCCATCGTGGTTGAACAAGCCAGATGATATCGATCGGTAATTATAGGGGATGTAAACAATACAGAGTGTCTGTAAGCGGGTTTAAACGTCGGAAAAATATTTATTGAGCGCTCTGGACAGCTTTGGTTCGAGCACTTACTTAGTAGAGACACCCTGCATGCAACATTCACAATTGCCAGCTGATAAAGAAAATTTTCAGAAGCCCAGTGGACATCACGCCTTTAACGCTGCCCCTGTTTTCTCCGAGCACGACAGCATTGCCATGTACTCCAACGTCCGACCATCCGCCCAGCGACAGTCCCACTCTTTCCCCACATTCCAGCTACCAGTCAGGCTTCCGGATAGCTTTCCTTTATGACTCCGCCCTCACCGCATTCCTGATGATGGGCAACTTGTCGCCTGGCCTGAAACGCCATGCTGTGACCATGTTCGAGGTGGGCAAGTTGCAGCATGAAAGCCTGGATAGTTTCTTGGCTGAGCTGGAGAAAGTTTCCGCTATGGATGCAGATGGTGAGGGCGAGGCAAGGCGGTTTTTCGATCACGCGGTTATATTGAGGTAAAATGGGATGCATGAGATTTTTGGGGATTGTGAGGGTTTTTTCTCTAGATCCACGATTTTGGCATTGCGAAAAATTCCCGGCCCAGGGTTGGATTTGGTGCGGCTAGAGAGTCTCAGTTCTCTGGATGAAGCTGCCTGCCAGAGGCTACTGAAGCGCAAATATCGGCTGTTGATCGCCATGGCTCCTTTAGGCAGAGATGTACGTACCATTTGTCCTTATACTGGAAAAATTTGGACGTTTCACTGACTGTTTTCCAGGTGCGAATTTCCCCGCTATCGAGCATGCCGCCAGCGATTCTAGGTCCGACGCATCCAGAAATAAACAGCCTTTGGTTTAGGATGTTTCTGTATTACGTAACTGGGTATGGGCCGCCCAGTTTGCTCTTGTGCAAAGGCACCGAACTGAAGCGGCTCCCTAGAATGTTTCTTGGCTTTTCCCGACTATTGGTAGTGTTCAAACGGATGGACAAATCTCGATAGGTTTACAGTTGTTTTGTTTAGGTGACATCCTGGTTGCATGAGCCTGCAGTGATTCCAATAGCGAACATTCTGTATGTTAATGCCACCTTGCAATTCGCTCCTGTGCTGGTGCAGGGATTTGGCGTCCATTATCCAGCGGAAACCCAGCTGTTGCCTTTTCCCTTTAAATCGACGGCTATGTTTTCGAAAAATTCGCCCAACTCCGAACTAGACAGACTTACAAAGCATCCAGCTGTGCCCGTTTTGTCTGAGCTGCTGGATCTCAATCACAGTTGCGGCTACCTAACGTTTGCTAATGTAGGCGTTTTAGATTTTGGGCGTCCAAAGGGTGAAAACATTCAAGTCCGCTTAAAAGGTAAACATGTAAAAGGATTAAATGCTATTTATGTTTGTTCGTTCAATCACTAGACTCAGCTAAGCCTGGAAGTGCGAAGCTGAACGACAGCTCCAGCATGTCCAATGAAAACTTTCGGTTTATGAAACGGGAGCTGGATGAAACGAAATTGCACAGCCCAGTTGAATCGCATTTTGCCATCACACCGGTGGACAGTGGAAGCCATCGGTCGTCTCCGACCAACGGCTTTACTAGGTAAAATTGCCGCATTGGATTTCTATTCGGTTAGCAAGATGCTTTTCCAGTCAGGACTGCTCTACGTTGATTCAAGAGGAGCTGGACCAATTAGACATTAAGGATCATCAGACGCGTGCTGCGCTAGATCGAGTGGACTCAATTGAGCAGCTTCTAAGCCCTGCGGATGAGCATGTGGGCATTTTCAGCAGAATCGAGGAGAAGGACCAGGAGGAGACACAGCTGGAGAACCACATAGGCCAGGAGGAGGAGGAGGATGAGTCAACTAGGGTAAGGAGCAGGGAGTGTTATAGTCCGCGGTTGTTTCAAAAGGCTGTTTTCGCAGAATTGGACTATTTTGGACTGTCACTTTGGAATTCCGCTGTTCGATGCTGACGCAAATACCAAAATATGTGACGCATTAGTGTCTGGTGGACTCGCAGATGAGGAGAGGTAAATTACAGTTCCAGTCACTTTATATTTACTTTCACTTATTGTCTGCGGCCTGGTTCATTGGGTTTTGTTTATTTTTTATGTAAATATTTGTGTTCGTACGTCGACTGTAGATAAACAGTCGATTTGGGTTAAATGCTGTGATTTTTTTTCGTTGTTGAATAAGGACGGTGTTTGAGTTTTTTTATTCGGTCTGCGTTTAAGGCCTCCAAGTACGTTGTGAAGGTGAGCTTTTCTTTCGCTCAATCTCGCGATATCAGAATAAAGCACTTGATTGTGTTAAATTCAGTCGCTTTTTTGCTATTTTCCGCAGTCCAAACCATGCATCATTTAATTTAATTTTGATTTTGGTCTATGCAAAAAGTGTTCGTTAATATGAGTTGTTTTACTGCCTCTCTGTGGTTTCCGATAGTGCCTTTTTGTGGTAGATAAAAATATTTTTTATTAGTTGCGTTTCCTCGTGTCGAATTTCGCGCTGAATAAATTGTGTGTTACATTTGTCGCAGTTTGCTCCAAACGGCTTGGAGACAATCGCTCTTTAAATGCTCTCGATGGATAAATCAGCTAAACGTTCTACATTGTTTTTCGCAAAACTCCTGAATGTCTTTTGTTTAAGGGAAATCGCATCTAACTCTCACTGAAAGTGTATGATTTTTGTTATAGTTTGGAGCATTTAATGGATTCGAGCAGAAAGCTGGGAACGGTTCTTTTGGACTTCATTTCGCAGTGTCAGTATTTCCAAGGGGAAAACATGGAAATTCGAAAGCGAGGTAAGCTAGTGCCGGTGCCTAGACGGTGTCTGGCGTTCGATAATGGACGAGTAAGTGAATGGAGCGGCAAATAGCCAGGTTAGTTCCTGTAGTAATTTAGTCGTTAGGCCGACAAAGTCACTCATTACTGATTACAAGTGCAATTCGTATTTTTATAGTAAAACGGGTTTTTCAAAGCAATTTCCGGCTCTGTTGAATTTTGTTGAAATTGAATTGAACCATTTGCATTTAACATTCCAGACAAGTATTATTTTTCGTTGTTTGGCCGCCCAAAATGTGCTTCCTACGGGAATTGTTTCTGCTATTGGGCTCAGAGAGTTCGAAATAGTTCACTTTCTACACCTATTTAGGAGACAGATTTACATCACAACATTTCTATCAGGTGTAGCGGTCAATAGTAGCTACGTTTCTTTGTGAGAAGCGCATGTTGGTCACTACTTAATAGCGCTACGACTTTTCGTTAGGTAAATAGATAAGTAAATATATACAAGTAATATATCACGGACAGGCAATAAGTTATACATTTGTTACTTTATTTGAGAATGTTACGTTGCTGTGACTCGTGCAGGATAATTTAATATATCTTGACACCTTTGTGTGTGCTTTGTTCTAAGAAATGGAAGAACATTTTGGGTTATCAAAGATTTTGTTACACAGTTTACTTTAGTATTCTTCCTATATTTATGTAAGATGCCCAAATAGTTGAAGCCTCTTTCTGTGCGATCATAGCAATCTTATAAAAGACCGTGAATATATTCTATATATACATAGGTTTATCCTGCGCTTATAGATACTTTGTACATTTAATTAATATGTTTCATATTTGCCATCACTGTTAATGCGATAGCGCAGGTCGATGCCCAACGGGTGCTTGATTTTGAACACCCTGTTCCCTATATTGAAGTCCTTCTTCACAGGATGATTCCTTATCACTTTATACTGGGGAGTTTTGCCCACGGTTTTCTTTTTGGGAATTTTCTGCACATACGAAACGAATTCCTTGGGAGTAGTGGACTTGAACGTGGTGCTAGTGGTTGGTCTTGAGGTAGTGGTTAAGTCGTTCGGGTCAATGGCAATGGTAAACGGTTGGGGTAAATGATAATTCGCCTTTTGTCCTCTTTTGGGGATCCTTTGAACGTGCTGAGGACTGCCGCCGTCAATTTTATCGCTAAATCCACTCACTGTGAAGCTTTTCACTGTTGTACTTGCCGGTTCAGTCCGGATATCCTTGTTGTTATGAATGGTAACGTTCAGATCTCTAAATATCGTGCGGAAAACTGTATTGCGAATTATATCGGGGTTTTTCAAAACCTTGGCCTGTCTTGAGATGGGTTCCGTTATTGGGGGCACTGGACGAAAGTAGCCTCTGGATAAATCTCGACTATCCGTGGTGGAAGCCACAGTCGAAGTCCAGGGCAAATCAGTGGTAGTTTCCTCTGCACTCTCTTCCTCAGTACTGCTCTCATTAAAGTCCCTGGATATATCCCAAGAAATGCTGAAGTTTTGCCCTTGCATCGTGCCACTGCTGGTCCTATTTCGCTCAATCTTCATAATACCGGTCGGCTTCGGTCTAATCCATATAAGATCGGAAAGTCGTCTAGGCGAGTAGCTTTGCACCAACGGCAATATATTCCTTCTGGTGTAATTCTGCATCTGCCCCAGCATTCTAGCGAAACTATCCGGAATGCTTTGCAAAGTGGTTGCCATTCTTTGCATTAAAGTCGCATTGGTACCGCTCGGAATACTGGTAACTACTTCGGCTAAGTCTTCACGAGCTTCCGCTGGCTCAGACTGGCCGTAATTGATTTTTATATTGATTTGTGGACTGGTGTTAGTGTTAAGAGAAGACGAAGTGGAAGAGCTGGCATCTGAAAAAGACAAGGAGAAAGAAGATAGAAAATAGAATAGAACATTAGTGGGTGTTAAAAGAAGCACAGTGGAGACAGAAGAGCAAGTAAGTAATGAACTGAGTTGGGGTGGTTTGAGGAGGCTTTTTATTGTTTAAGTCCTAGTTAGATTACAATCTTTTCACTTTGGAGGGCAGCAAATGTCTCTTATAATTGCTCTTATAATGGGTTTGGGTACGAGGTGTTTCAACATTTATAGAATTGTTCTGCACTGCACAGGCAGGCAAGCGCGCGCGAAATGTGGTTTGTTCAATTTTTTCTTGCTCTTATAGAATTACTTGCGTAAAAGCCACACGTAAACTCGCCAGTTTGACAAACTAGGAAAATCTCACATTAAATTGCTTTTAAACTGTGCAGCATGCTGATGCCTTATGTGTTGTACCCGAAGAGCTCGATAAAACTTTCACGTTAATTCGTCCCTGAACTGTGCAATTTTCAAGTTTTCATTGGGAATTTGTTGGTGCAAAAGTTGTGCCGAGCCCTACGGGCACGACACTGGCTCTAAACCAAGGAAACACTAGCAACTAATGAGTTTATCTTCTGTTGCTCTCGAACAGTGCCAAGCTCGGCACAACATTCGTATTAAACAGTCTTTTAATCGTACAAGTTTCAATTTTTAGAGGAAATTCACGATTCGATGAATGGTCCACAACTTTCACTTTATTTGTTCAGGCAATGTTTGAAAGTTGAAAAAATTTAGCAATTAATTAACAAAATGTACCTAGAAATGAATCCAATTTAGAATCACCCTGTAAAGTGTTTTATTTACAGTCGTGTACTGGGTGAACTAGAAATAGTCCCTCTTGTTGGCTTTGCCAATGATGATCTTGCCCCGAGCGCTAATTGTCTAAAAGCCACCAATACTTTGCTTGATCTAATCTACATACCCTTAACTGAATCACAACGCAGATTCCCACCAAATATTTAACAACTACCTACTATACAATCAACAAGAATAAATAGATACTTCTAAAGCAGCTCTATGAGCTAGGAGGCTTCGCCTATGGGAATATACTTGACTGCTAGAACATCGTTGTCGAATACCGGCAAATTAATGTAAATTTCCTTTTTCGCATTACCATCATCGCCAAAGCCAATTTTGCCAATTCCCCCGTGATCCCTAGTTTTCCTACTTAAGTCCTTACGTTCAGATCGTTTGCTGGTTGACTCGGGCAGCGAATTGCTGGGGGGTGTTTGTTCAGTCTTTTTCGTGATTCTCTGAATGTGAGTATATGGGGTGGAGGTTCTTTCTGTAACCTGCTCATTGGCAGTTTTCTCCTCTTGAAGTGGCAACAGCAGGTTTCTGGATCGGGCCCCACTTTCCGTTGAGATCCGCTTCGATGATGATGTCTGTTGGACCTCGTCTTCTTCGTAGTGAAGCGGCACATATTTGGGCTCCTGTCTGGGGCCGATGAACTCGGAGATAAACCGAGGAGTGTATGTGCTTACTAGGGGCAGGATCGTTTCCCTTGCATACTTTTCAGCTTGTTCAAACATCCGCGCTAAGCGTTGAGGGAGGAATTGGACAGTGGTGACTATTGCCTCCAGAGGAGTACCGTTTGGCGCTTGTTGCGATCTAAAACAAAATAAACCGCATTAGTAATATTATATATAATACCGTGAGTACTTGCCTGTGGGCAGACGCAAAGTTCTTCAACGATTTCGACTCGTCCTCCCTTTTCCATTTTTCGCCAGTGTTTTGCTGCGAAGCCCAATCGCTGGGTTCTTTATCGGTTTCCTTCCGGTCCTCTGGCGCAAAAGAACGGACAGTCGTGGGCCCCAGAATGGGTTCGGAAATCTCCAATTTTCCCCTGCCTGGATTGTGGGCCCGGCCATTTTTCACCGAATGGGTCTTCAGAATCGGTTCCACTACTTCCCTAATCAATCCGTCGCCATCCACGTTGTTCTTGTTCAGTTTATCCGCTTTTATCACGCGACTGTTAAAAGCCCTACTGGATTCCGTCTCCATATCCACAAGATTCGTTGATTCTAAAGCAAAATCCTCCTCAGTGAAGACTGGGCTGATTGAAGAGGCACCATTTTTACCCTCTTTGTTGCTTAGATAGCCTGGATGCACATTTTCGGCCTGTTGCATCGGAATTTCTTCTTCTTCAGTTTCACTTGTGGCCTCATTACAATCATTGGGGTGTAGGGACAGCGTTACTGGAATGCCGGATTCCAGAACCAAGGCCTCTTTGCACATCGACGATCTGCAATTCAGTCTTTAAAAAATCTAGTGATTTATTGTCGGTTGCCACTTACACTTTTCCAAAACTGTCCATTAGCGTGACTTTGTCGATCTTCCATTGCGTTAATCCGGATGAGAGCCAGCCACTGTACGCAGTGTAGAGTAGCTCGATTTTCGTAGGTTGGGATAAAATGGGGTGAAGAACCACGATCTTGGACAGCGACTCTCCCAGCTTCATTTCTTCGTCCTCCTTTTTGGTTAGCATAAAGGTCTCGTTGAGGAACGAGTCGCCTATTAAAGTAACCTGGATTTTCCCATAGCTTTTCACTGGGGTGGGGCTTGGGCTGGTTTCAATCCGCACGAGGTATTGGTGAGCTAGAAATGTCCTTTTGGAGTTTCCCCAAAGAGAAATTTTTATGAGCTTTACCACAAAACGGCTCTTCTTCCCTGGTGATCAGGAAAAGTTGGCCGCGACCTTTAGAGCGATCCGCGTAATAGCCCATATTGCCACATTTTCTGCAAGCAAAAGTTGAGTATTTCTCACCAAATTTGGGCAAACCAACCTGTCTTCAGTGCAGGGAAAGCACTTTCCAGAAATAAAGTTGTCATAGGAGTCGCAAGGAAAGGCAGGAAAATGGCACCGAGGCGATACTGAATCGATGAAGAATTTATATGCCCTGCGATGGTTGCACAAGGAGCGACCCTCCACAGCTGAAGCTAAAATTCCGACTTAATCACACAAGCTCAGAGATTTGACCAATGGCAAGCCTACACCAAATGATGTCGCTAACAGCTCCGACGAATAAATGGCTGCAGCCCTTCTGCATTCGGCCCCCATTGGGGTAAAAATCCACATGTCCCATTGGCTGGGAGGAACCCAAGCCGCCCAATATCAAATTCTCCCCATTGCTGTGGATCACGTCCACAAAAGAAGCGTCTGTTTCGTCCAGTCGCGCTCTGGTGTCTTGGGATTCAAAAAGTGGCCCTGCTGGATCTAAACCTAATAGAAAATTGATAATTTTTATTGGGAAATCATGCCTACTACTACGGGAACAAAACGATATTTTAGTTGGGACCAAAAAAAATGTGTTTTATTTTCTACCGCTATCTATTGACCGGTTTTATTTATTTAAGACCCATTTTACGCTCGACGTTGAATATGAACTCAAATGTGCTTTGAGTAATAGCGAGATTACAAATGCATAGATTTAGTGGCGTCGATAGTAAAAAATAACGCAGGAAAATTTTACATTTTCTTGAATTGCATGTGTAAACAAGTAGTTGCACGTTGGAAGGTTAATTTTTAGCCGAATTTTTGTTTCACGGGAGAGAAGAGTAGAGACAGTATTTGGTCCACTAATTTATTCCCTAAAATGTGTTTTGAGGATTTTTCTAAATTGCCTCAAACAAGCAGAATTTTCACATAAAGCTGCGACTTAGAAGACCCCCGACGGTTCCCCCTTTTCAAGGGTGGATCCAAGGGGGGGTCGTGGGGGTCATGACCCCCCCACATTCAATTCTCTATCCAACGATGCCAAAACGAATTCTGTGGCTCGAATGGTTCTTGAGAAACTTCGAATAAAGGCAATTTAGTTATCTCTGGAATGATGTAAAAACGAGCGTTCTTGCTCATTTTGCTTCCGAGAAACATGCAAAAGGGGACGGAAAACATGAAATTTTGCAATAATCTTGCGCCACCCTTGCACAAAACGACGATCATGTTTCTAATTTCATAGATAACAGAAGACTGTATTTTTTCTACATA
>NW_026018916.1:4575068-4579968 GCF_020466585.1 Dendroctonus ponderosae
CCCCCCCCCCTGACTTTAAAGCTGGATCCGCCCCTGCCCCTTTTGCGCGCATTTCAAATAGCTCACATGTCTTGGAACATTGAGGAAACTCAAAAAAGGTTCATAATAAGATAGTCTATTCAAAAACCTGCATGTTCCAATTTTTTACCCATGAATAGACAGGATTTTTATACAGCACTAAATTTCTAGAATAAATGGCGGATGCGCCCAAATACCTGTAATCCTGCTGAGATTTCCTAAATCGGCTCCGGCAAATCCAGCAATGTGCGCCCCAAGGCTGAAGCCAATCAAGTGGGTGTTCATCAGAGAAAGTCCATTTTTCTCAACCAATCCGCTCAGCAGTAAAGAGAGCTGCTTACCAACCAATCGGGTGTTTGCTGACGCTTTGACGTAGTTGGGCAAAGCGGCCCCGTTCGACCAATCAACGCATATTGTATTCACTTCTTCCTATCGAATGATCACGGTTTTTCTCCGGCTGACTCAGGAATGGTGATTTAGTACTTACAACAGCGATCAGAGCACTTCGTACTTCATACGCCCAAATATAGCCGCAGTCGCTTCCAAAGCCGTGTATGAGCACTTTGGTCGGTAGGCTCTTGTTGAAGCCGCCTTTTGCCCATTCGAAAGCTTCGTCCAACTTTTCGAATGGAATTTCCGTAGGCGCTGAACTGCTGCGTCGTTGCCTGTTCCTGCAACGAAAAACTGCAATTTCTCCCGAATCTAACAACTTTCTCTTGACTCACTAAGTTTTATGGGCGCTCGGCAAAATTGTTGCTTGATAAAAATTCACTCACCTGGCTGGATACAAAAGAAACCGTGTGTTAATGTCCTCGGGTTTGCTAGGTAACATATCCAGGTATCCAAAAGGGCCGGAGGCATCGAAACAGCCAAGTCCCTCGTAACATACTGAAGGTTCTTCCCGTTTGGTTCTACCGGTAAGAGAGTTATTTTACTCTTCATAGATTAGACATTCTCTTAAATCTGGCAAAGTATACCTGTTGGCACTTTTCTTCGCCTGCCATTCTCTCATTGATTTAACGACTGCATTATAAACAACGATGTCGTTAAAATCCTGCGAGTCGTCCGAGTGGTCAATCCGTGGTACTGCACTAACTGAAAGTACATTTCAGTAAATTAAAAGGAAAGTTTCCTGCATGTTCAATTAAAAATGCAAATGAATATCGTTTGCATATTTTAGCATAAGATCTAATCGCAAAAAAGCGGCCTCCTGATACTTACTTAAGCAAAAATAGCCCGCTATCCAAATATACTTGATACACATGCCAAACAGCATTGTACTTTCGTAATCATTTATTGAGCCTTCATATAATTTCACATTATGCCTAGAAGGAAAAAGAAATGGTAGCTCGATGGTTTTCGGTCAAGTTTTGATCGGTTGCGTTCATCGCACGTTGAGACATCGGCGTTCCTAAAACACATGACAATGTCTTGGACTTTTTCGCATGTGCATTCATTAGATCGTTGCATGGTTAATGAATTTTTTTGCCCCCATAATAGCCATTGCCAATGGGTTGATTACCATTAAGGTAACAAGCAATTAATCGGCAAAAGAACGAAATGCAAACAATTCCGTTAAAAATGCATATTTGCAAGGTTAGCGACAAGTGAATGTATAGCGAATAGTTCGGTTTCATGACCCTGATGAAGTACAGAGTAGATTTTCTTTCACAATTGCTGAATATCTATAACTTGCTGAGATAAAGAAGCTTTTTCATGGGGAGCTAATGTTTTAAGCGCATGTCGTTTAACACGAGGGATTTTTGCGATATTTAAGATATTTGCCCACTGTTGTGTGTACGGACGAGTTTACTAAAATGTGCCTTGAGGAATTGTAGAAATCGCCTCAAAAAGGCGAGATTAAGATCACAGCTTGGAAAAGGCTGCCGGGACAAAAGCGCATCTCAAGTAACCCGCTGATTTCTTGAGATATTTTGGAGAAAATTGATCGTTTGTATTGAAGACTTCTATAAAACGTGCTTAGAGAATTTTTTGAAAATGCCTCAAAATGCCGGTTTTTTTAATTAAAGTCGCAGCTTAGAGAAAGCACTAGCGGCAAAAGCGCATCTCAAATAACTCGCTTGTTTCTTGAGTTATTTAGGAAATTAAAAATGCACTTTTGTATAGAAAGGTTCTTAAAAATGTTCTTTGAAAATTTTTAGAAAATGCCTCAAAATGCCGGATTTTTTAACTCTAGTCTCTAGCTACTTAAGAGCGCCTCAAATATTTTGCGTGTATTTTGAAATATTTCGGAGAGTAAAAATATTTTATGCATAAGAGAGTTCATTTTCAAAATATTCCCAAAAAATCGATTTTTTTAATAAAACCTCCATACATCCCAGAATTAAGCGCATCTCTTATGTCTCGCTTATTTTTTAAGATCATCGTAAGAATAAAAACGCTTTTATGACAAAAAATCTAATTGTTCCTTGACGAATTTTTAAAATCGTCCTGAAAACCCGGGGATTTTTGAATGAAACAACAGCCTACAAGTTGCTCTAAATATTTCTTCTTTTTTTTATTTTTTTAAAAAATAGCTGAAGAACTAGGATTCGAGTAAATCCTAACAAAAAGCGGCGCGTACTTAAGTATATTTTGAAATATATATATTTCTATATATATAAAATTCTCGTGTCACAGTTTTAGTTACCATACTCCTCCGAAACGGCTTGACCAATTTTGAT
The DNA here is from genome assembly GCF_020466585.1 of Dendroctonus ponderosae. Lineage (NCBI taxonomy): Eukaryota > Metazoa > Arthropoda > Insecta > Coleoptera > Curculionidae > Dendroctonus > Dendroctonus ponderosae. The sequence continues at coordinate 4,577,771 of NW_026018916.1, forward strand.
GAAATTTTGTATGTATATTCAGTAGGTCTGAGAATAGGTTGTTATCTATTTTTTATACCCCTAAGTGATATGGGTGCTGCCATAAACCCCTATCTTTTAATAGCTATATTAGTAATTCAATAAATTTAAAAAAATCTCAAGGGGGCAAACCGCGAGATGAAAAAAAATCCTAGGAATAATTTATATGGCAATACAACGTTTGCCGGGTCAGCTAGTATATATATATAAATTGAAATGCGATTTTGTGGACAAAAGAGTTCTCCACCATTTACGTTTGGAAAATGTTGAAATCTCCTCAAAAACTCGGAATTTTCGAATAAAACCTGATCTAACGATTGACAGCACAGAATTAAGCGCATCTCATATAACTCACTTCTTTGTTCATATTTGCAGGAAATAGAAGAACGCTTTTGTATTGAAAGGAGTTTTTTAATTTTCTTTGCGGAATTTTTTAAATAGCATTGAATACCAGGATTTTTTAAATAAAATTACAGACTATAAAAGGGTCTAGACACTTAAGCGCATCTCATGTAATTCGTAAGTTTATTGAAATATTTCGTAAATTGAAATTTTTTAAATCAAAACTGTAATGTTTAGATTAAAATCTTATTTAACAAATTGTATAAAATAATCCTCTCTCTCAAATGTTTCTTGATACATTTACAAAATTGCCGCAAAAATCTGAACTCTTCAAAAATTCTGTGTTTTTAGGGCAATTTTCCTGAAAATCTCAAAAAAGGCTTTTTAAAAATATCTGAAGCGTTAAATAAAATCGCAGCTATTAAAAACCATCATCATCACCCAGAAAAGCAAATTGTTTATTCAATAAAATGCGCTAAGCTCAAAAGCTTTAGCTCGCAAGCAAACCAGTCAAGATGTACTTTCGTAAAATCTTCTTTTAGCAGGATTTTTCAAAATTTTCGAAATTGCGAACCCAATTGCAAATTAAATCCTTGTTGTTTTTTCATGTATTTTAAACGGAACTAATCGCTTATAAACTTACCCACCCTATACATCCATCCATAGCACCGATATAAACAATAATCAATTAATTAATAAAAGCAACAGCAATCCATTTTAATTGTTACCGGTTTTGTAACGCACGCTATTTGGCATTCCCTAGCGTAATTGCAATATCTATATTGATGACTTTTTAACTTTCACTAGATTTGTGCGATTCATAATTTCGATGTGATACGAAACGAGTAAAAAGATTGAAAAACCGAATTTTATTGGATTGTGAATGTAAATGAAACCAAAGTCTGGAATAAAAACCATCACAGTGGGCGGCCGCTTTTTACATTGAATTATTTAACCAAGTTCAGCGCCATTAAAGTTATTATTATTATTATTATTGTTAGCCAACACTGAATTACATCCTGATTGTCCTCAAATGGCCAGTCGCTTAAATGTTGTTTTATTTCGATCCAATAAGGCCAACGTATCAAAGTTATTCGCAAAGTCATTCTACGTATCAGTTACATAAAATAGTCGGTTTATCGGTGAAGAAGTAATTTTCGACTTAAAAAAAGACAAAGAGTTTGGTGTTAAGTGGGCCAGAGGAAGTGTGAATGCTTGAACACAACTAAATACATATATATTTCCGTTCATCAACAGTAATAACTTGGAGAAAAAAAGGAAACATGCACGTATAAAATTGAGCAATTAAGCCAGCATGTGAAATGGGCGTTTGTAGATTCGCACAATATTTGAATAAATTTACAAGTGATTATTCGGTAAGCATGGAAGTTCACTTAATGGTCTTCTCATGAACTGTTATGTGGATCGTTACAACATAACGGTTACTTTCAAAATTGGGCAAATCGTCGACGATTTGAATTTAGGTAGTTGGTAGCTGGCGACAAATGAGCACAATTGTTATGTAAAATCATTATAAATGTGTCGTTAGCAATAATAAGGAAGAAAGATGAGCGAAACGAAGAAGAGTTACGTTTCCTTTTGAGCAAGGAAAGGAAAGGAAGCTTATATTACACTTTTGAATAGGAGTAACGTCAAGTCAAAGAGTTTTCAGATCATCATTGACAAAGCGCGCACAAATCTAGATTTGGCGCGATTTAAATAATCTATTGAGGATTTTTAGACTCGAGTGTCTTCTATATAATGTCAATAGTTCAAGTTCTACTGGCTCTAGATTCTAAGTTGCAAATTTTTATTTGAGAAAGCGCAGTTTCGTGAAA
>NW_026018916.1:4580967-4615884 GCF_020466585.1 Dendroctonus ponderosae
TTTATATTGGAAATTAATTTTTTTTATTAGAGGGACCGTAGTTGCGCGAAGCCGTACACGTTCAGACCAATATTTTCAATGTGTGCAAAACTCTTGGGCCGCGATTTAAATAATCTACTGAGGATTTTTAGACTAGAGTGTCTTCTATACAATATCAATAATTCAAGCTCCTTCTGGCTCCAGATTGGAAGCTGCAATTTTTTATTTGTGAGACCGCAGTTGCGTGAAGCCGTTCATGTTCAGACCAACAATTTCAAAGCGCGCAATAATCAGAATTTCGTGAGATTTAAATGAGCTTTTCAGGAATTTTGTATTCAAGTATCTAGAAGTATCTTCGTTGCTCAGTGCAGCAAGAAATTATTTCTACGACAGGCTAAAATCGGGAACAACTACACGTAGTTGCTGCGAAAAACTCTGGATTCTCGCAATAAAATTAAAGAGGTAACCGAGTCGAGAAACTCAAACAAAACTGGCACTATCCGACCGATTGCAGTAAATAATACATATCTACTTTCAACCGTTTATAAATTAAAGTAGAATTGAAGTTGCTCCCATTTTATATGATTTATTGCGCTATTAAAGAGGCAAGCGACCATTTGCTATGCGGAAAATGTCTGTTTAATTTTATAATTTTGTACTGAACAACTACTGATTAATAATATTGTGTCGAACATTGGTAATTCTGCATTGTTTTCGACCACACAGATGCGACAGAATTGGCCTGACCCTGCCATCAACGGCCGTTAACCTACTTCGCAAACATTTTACAAGAAAAATGTACCGCTTGGCGTTGTGCTGCCATTAAACCATCTAATATTCCGTAAAGCCAGTCATTTTTTACTGCAGATACGATCTCTTCAGCGTCCAGCTATTGTTGGCTTCAAATTGGATTTTTCCTCGGTGTTTGTTTATACTTTAAGCGGAATTGATTGGTTCGATAGGCCTCGTAATGAAACACAGTGGATGGCTGGAAAATTGACCGGAAACAAGAATATTGAAGAATTATCTCTAGAATTGATGAAAACGCCAGTTCCTTGATGGATAAAAATCAGGTCAATATTCAATAGTATCGATCGCATCACGCTTCTGCTATATTTGTATGTTGTAATCGGCAACTTTCATTTTTATTTCTATCGAGGAAATCAGAACAGCCACAACCATCCAGGTGATAATTTAATTAGCAGCTTTTACATGTAGTATGTGTCGAAACATGAATGAAACTTTTGTGCAAGTTCTCTATTCACTTAGATCGCATTCTTCGCACAAAAAAATTGGTTTCTTCGACATGTAACTGAATTACGTTCGGTTACCAAATACTAGAGGAATTTCTGAACTTGCTTATGTCGATTAATAAGTTCAGCAGCATTGAGTCATTGCGCGTAACAATGTTAAAGAGTGTGGAACAGTTCATACAATAGAATTTTTTGGGATTTTTTGCAAAGCTCTATAGTACATTTTTTTAGTTCTCAAATTTTGGGCAAAATCCTAGTGCTACGCTACTGAATTTTTCAACACTGGCGTTTAACGAAGCGGCATTTACATATTATTAAAAGGCACGATAAAGTGTTAATTTTTCCGGTAAACTGTCTGCAATTTGCGTTTCCCATAACTTTCATTTTCCTGATGAATCCATCCGGTGTTCGATATTTGTCGCGTTCAATAAAACTGCGCTCCTTTCGCACCGAGAATATAAATCGGCAAACAGGTGAACAGAAAGTAGCCAATGGAACCAATCCAATTACCAGCACCAGTTCGCCATCAATATACGAACCTTTATGGCATTGGCCAGTCCTTGAAAAACTCTGCCAAAGGAAAAACTGCACGTTTGTGAAACACAGCGCTATCAGAAAAGAAACAAGGTGGTACAGAGTAAATACCAGAGACCGTAAGCGGTACCGCAATCGGTTTGGCGGGCGCGCGTTTGGAATCGCGTGTCGAAGCAAAAGTCGACTTGGTACTGCTTTCAGCAAGGTTCTTGCAGTATGGTTGGGAAAGTGTTGTTGGTACCAATACCCAATAGGTGGAACTTACGAATGCTAGCTTGGCTCAATTCTAATTAGCTGAAGACGCGGCCTTTCAAGCTAATTACGTTTCACAGGTTTTCTAGCAGCAAAAAACTGTTTTTTTTAGTCAAAATGTTCCATTTTTTGCTTAGATTGTTCATCTCTTCTCACTTCGATTCCATGCAATTTAAGGGCGTTTGGGCACTTAAAAGTCGGCCTGATAAAAGTTTTATTAATCTTGGCCCGATAGATGGTTAGTTTCAGATGTAAATAATGTTAGTTTTATCTAAAAGAACTTTTTGGTAAAGAAAAACGGAATAGTCAAAATTCTCTTTTGAAGCCAAATGCACAATAAACATTCTGAGACAAAATGCACAAGAAAAAGGTTTTGAAAGCATGAATCCGCCTCAACTATATAGAATTTAGGTATATTTTACTAGCTATGAGTGTCGACAAGACTACGTATTTTACGGTAAAAGCGCTGCAACTAAAGGACAAGGAAAAAATTAAGGAAAAATTTTCAATCAAAACATGCATTTATTCATTACCAAGTCGAGTCAATCAATTTAAATTTTTTTCTCAAAAACGACGCGCCAAAAAAACTTTATTTGCCAAATTGAACAGAAATGGGGAAACTACTGTTTAATTTCCAAAAAATCAATGGCGAATCATTTTTTGTATAATGTTATTCAGAAAAATGCCTGTACCTGCGCCACTGGTGGAGCTGAAACCCACATTGCATAGATTGTTGCAAACACAGATAAAAACAGCTAAGGTTGAAGCTGGCCAAGTCAAAATAACTTGTAGTAGTAAAACCTCCAATTACCGAACACCCTGTGTATAATTTAAATAATCAGTAGGTTTCTAGCGCGAGTGTTCATGCAACTCATACAATAGCTTTTGAAAAAAAACCCTCACAAAAAAAAATCAACCATAGATAGAAATACGTACGTTTTATATTGCCATTAAAACTGTCCGCTCTTGAATGAATAATACTCAACTTTTTAGTTAATTTATATTCTTTATTAATTATTAATTAAATGAAATAGCGGTGGTTCACAAATCGTTCCTAATTCAACAGTTGTTTAATATCGTGCAGCCTGCACTTAATTTCAGGCTGATTGTCTGACGACAACTTGGCTGAAATGTCGGCAAAAATCGCTGTAACATTTGCCAGTTCGTCTGTTATGTTTTTCTGTTTGAGTTTAGTGGCCATGCAAAAGATGATATTCAGCACCTCCTTTCTCATTTTCGTCTGCTTTGATTCACCTGAGGAGTTTGTTAGCGATGATATAAATTCTGGCTTGAAAAATCAGAAATACTTACGTAACACCAAAGTGATGGTCTGTAAGAACTGATTGACGACAATCCCTAGGTTGGTCTTTTCAACAGCCGACATTTGCTCGCTAGTTTTTTGCAGTAAATAGAGCTTGTTCACGAAACTGTACAAAGCCACCAAAATGCTGTTTTGAATCGGTCTGCTGACTGTAGGCAGAGCTTCTACACAATGCTGCATGTATATGGTCCAGTATTTTTCTTGAGTCTGTGGGCTGTTCTCCGGCCACGTTTTGCCTGAAATCCAGACACATCAGTTGAAAATGTTTTCAGCAAATCGCGCTCTATTCACCCAGGCACTCGTAAGCGGCTATTTTCAAGCTCAGCTCGTTCTCCCTGTTCTTAGCCTGCTCTTCCTCCGGATCTTCTTGTCTGGTGCTATCTAGAATGAGTTTCAGTATTTCATAAACGTCTTCAAATACATCCACTTCCAGTGAAGAAACGACATCCCCCAGGCATTCCAAGGCGGCGATTTTGTAGGCCACTTCTTGTTTGCGAGACTCGCGGCAGATCGCCTGGGTGATTGTGGCAATTTTCGTGGGCTTTTGGGCCTTTAGCGAGTCCCTAAAAGATATTCTAAATTAGCTGGACGAATTAAACTGGCAGAAAATTCGGCTGATTGAAAGTTCCTGAAGAAATGAAGCTTCAGTGGTAGAGGAGAACCACAATCAAAGTGGCAAAAACTGAAGGTAAACTTGCAATAGAGAGTTACGAATGGACACTGAGTCAGGAAATTGTGGCAATCCACTCACTTGCAATGCGTACAAATGCTGCATAAAGCCTTCAGCAGTTTGTCCTTTCCTTTCCAAGTTTTGCCTGTTAGACCTGCCAGCAGAATAGTCAGCAAAGCGTTGCTGTGTTGGAGCTTCAAGGTGGAGCCCAATTTGCTTGCTACAGTCGTCACTGCATTAGCTGCCTGATAAATGGAACAATTTCATCAAAACCAAACCTGCCCGGATTCAAAATTATGCGGAGTCGTACTTACCTGTGCTTTAACGGTCCACGATGCAGATTCCAAGGCAGTTTTCAACATTTCACAAATCGGCTCGATGTTGTGCCGTATTCCGCTTTCAGTGCCTGGCAATATTTCGAGCTTTATTCATGAATGCACACGAGAATTATTTCCAAGCTCACCCGGGCTGTGTTCAGACCAGATTTCCACCCATAGGTCCAGAGTATGTTGAGTCTCTGGTGATTTTTCCGCATGTGTAGCGAAAAACACCAAAGGCATTACGGCTGTCGAGTACGTCTTGATCACGTCCTGATTATGAATGCCTATGGACTGAATGGTGCAGGCAATGGCCCATCTAATTGAATCGTCTGAAACAATAATGCCTTAATAAGTAATTTTCTAGATACGATCCATTTACGTACCCTCTCTTTCAAAGTACCACATTCGCAATTTGGTGAATAATTTCTCCAGGCTCGAAGGTTTGCATACCGAAACCAAGTGACCGATAGCGGAGGCATTGTGCTTTCGTATGGCCGAATTTCGATCTGTTAACCCAGTCACTAAAGTGGACAAAATCTTGCCAGCAAATGGCTCAAGGTCTGCTCCTAGCTGGACTACCAGCAACGTGATAAAATGCGCACAAGCTACTCTCGTACCCAAACCCACAGAGGATTTAATCAGCTCCAAGACTTTGGGCACTAATTCGTCTAACATGGAGCTATCGGCGTACCGTAAGCTCTGAAAATCCAAGCCTTAAAACGGCGTTCTAAGCGGCGAGTTCAGTTGGTTACCTTTGATACAGTCTCGGTAGTAAAATGGGACTTTGCTATCGAAGCTCTGGCACTATCAATCGCTTCTTGCATCTCGGTTCGGGCCCCCATCATAGTGCTGAAATAGGAGAGCTTGGCAGACTCCAGCTCGCCGGTCGCTTGCAATAGCGCAGGAATCAGCTTTGGTAAAAACGGCTTTATCTGATCCCCGGCTGAATTGACTAGCTCGGACACAGTTTGCAAACTAAAAATCAGTTTCTTAGGAGTTTCAAAGGAAACTGCGATATCCGCGTTTTACCTAACAATCCGAATCTCGGACACCGTGTGCGTTATTCCAGTGTTGAGCAGAATGGGCAATATTGCTTCCATCATTTTCACCCCGGCTTTTCCTTGCTTTGAATCAGTTCCGCGAATACACAGCTGAAATGAAGCTTGAAAATGCACTTTTAATGTTTAGTTTGAAATAAAACCAACCTTGCTTAGTACTCGTGCGGTTTTATTGGCACTTATTCTTGTTGCTTCGTGATGGTCGTCCATAACCCGGAACAGTTTGCTCCACAATTCGTCCATGTAATCAACTAGAAAAACACTTTAAAACCCCCATTTTTCTTAGGCTGTTGATTACTACCGGCGTCGTGTATGGTGCGATGAGCAGATCCTTTGAGGACATCTTGCAAAGCTAGACAACACGACTGTCGAACTCTATACTGCGCCGAGTTGATGTTCGCTAATAAATCCTTCAAAATCTCGTGATAGTATGTATCCAACTAAAAAATATACGATTAGTGAACCGTGTGGAAAAGGTATTTCCACGTAGCTACCGTGGTTTGTGGATCGGTGACTAAAACTTTCCAAATATTGGTCATGGAGTCGTGAATGTTTGGCGTCGGGTCGAACTGATACCTACCAAAGGATATAAGTTAAAAAAATAAAACAATTCAGAATCAGGGGGCCTTACCGGAACAATTTGGGCACGATTTCTGGCATCAGTGTCTTCAGGTCTTCGCCGCACTTCTGAGCGATGCTGGAAAATCCGAAAGCCGCCCCCTTTTTCGAATTCCACATGGCGTTGTGATTGGCCAGATGCATAAACTTGTAAATCAAATCTGGCTTGTTCAGGTCGGACGCTAGCGAACACAGCTCCTTGTAGGTGGTCAGATTCTCTCTAAAAAATCACATGAATTCAACTAACTAACGCAATTTGTTCAGATGTTATTTACCCGGACGGCGCTGAGCCAAGCTGCCCTTCTTCGAACAGTTTCGTATCGCTGGTTACTTGCGCCACGTGCCTGGTGCCTAAAGTTAACTGATTAACCAACGCAGTTAACAGTTCCTCGGACTTGAACGAGTCGTAAATTACGCACAGGCCCTTCGAAGCCACGTCTTGCACAATATCTAATCGAGTATGAGAAAAGATCAGCGAATATTCGTTATCTAAAGAAGGGTTGATTATACCGTTATTTTCGCACAGCAGTTTCATGAACGTGTTCTGGATAATCTGGAGTCGTTTGGAAATTGGTTCTCTTTTCCCACAACCTGCAACCAATCGAGTCATCTCATGAATAAATCGAGTATTCCAGATATATCATAAGAGGTGGATATTTTGGGGCCCACACTTTTTTTGCATTAGAATTGGGTGATTCAAGTGCGGATTTTGCGGTAGCTAATTTCAGGCTGAACCCAACTGATGAGAGCTAATAGGCTCGAAGCCGGTCCAAACTTGCACTATCTTACATGATTTCTTGTTCGGATGTTACCGGCCAAATTCTTGTCTTTAAAAATAAAATCGCTCTCAGCAATCAGAATTTATCGAGTTCCAAAGCTGGTACAAATTTGTCGGGTAATTTTAATTTTGTAAAATAGTTTCTATTCGATTTGATCAGTCGGAATTCTAACTAGACAATGACTGAAATTATTTGAGAAGAAGTATTTTATAACAATGAGACTGTGAAAATATAATCAGTATAGAATAAGTATATAAAGAAAAACCCGAATTTTAATCTAGAAATAATTAACCGAAAAATCACATTTTCCAACAAATCGCAAAAATCAAAAATCCCCTGATAAAGCAACTTTTAACAACAATTTAACCGACTTCGTATCTCTTCGGAAGAAGATTAAAACTTTTTTTAAGCTTCACTTTAACTTCAGGAAGAAAACAAGTGTCGAAAAACTCGGTTATTTCATGAAAATCGTTCACTTACCATTCAAGACGGCTAGAAGCCATATACATGAAGCCTGTTTTGAATTGGGATGTGGCTGAGCAGCTAACTTGAGTAGATCATCCAAAAACATCTCTAAATTTTCATCTATGACCGGATCTGTACTATTGACCGAATATTCATCTGGGGGAATTTGCCAAGCATCGCGCGCTTCAGGGGACGAAACCGTTTGGCAGCACATTAGCAGCGATTCTCCTATCGTGAAGTGAACTTCTACATCCTTGGTCTAAAGAAAATGCCGGTTCAGTTAGAGAAGCCCCACGGAATCAATCACTTACTTCTTTAGCAGTGTTTAATAAACCTTCCATCACAATTTTTGTGTGTACGAATTTCTCACCAACGCACATCAGACCTAGAGATCTGGCCGCTTTCTCGCGAATCTAAAATGTTCAGCCGCGTTAGATGGTAATCGAGTGCTGAAAGTTTCTTGCTTACTTTAACCGCTAGTTTACTATTGTTCATAATATCCAATAATTGTTGAACCAGTTCGAACTTTGTTATGGCCACTGCTGGCTTTTTGGGGTTGGGACTGCCATCATCTGGATATTTTCCATTATCCAATGGTAGACTTGTGACGCGAGCGATAAGGCCAATACTAGTGATGGCTGCTCCCACCAGAAGCACGTTCTTATGCTTAACGAATGGAGCTAGGAATAAGTGAAAAACTTAATGGTTGCTGCTCTAAATCTCTCTCAAACTGAGTGCACTCACCAATTGCTAGAAGGGAATCTTTAACTAAGGCCTTGTTACCGAAACTGTCGCCCAGTCGTTTTTTGTATAACGTTTGCATCTCTAGGCAGTTGCCGATGGCCAATAAGGCGCCGTGTTGGGTTTCTAGATGGTTTTTAGCGGTGTGTTCTAGAAATCCCCAGCAATTCAAACCTTGCACTATTAAAACCTTCTCTCCGAAATTTCGGAACTCACCTATCAGACCTCTTACCGCGCCATCGAAATTTTCAGAATTCCCTTTTAATGGCAACACCAGCGCATACAAAACCGCTACATACCCTCTAATATCCTCTTTCAAGTTGCCGAGCTGAGCCTGCATCCAAAGCATATTGGCATCAGTAATCAAAGTGTGCAGGTTGGGCACACACCCCAACAGCTCAATCAAGCAAGACAAAGATTCCGCACCTGCAGATTAATTGTTGGAAAATTCCCAAGGCAACTCACTTAGAGCTCACCTGGTTGAGCCAGTAAGCTGGTCATTACCATCTCAAGGTACAGATCGAGTAGCTCTTTGCCCTCTTTGCCATTGTAAACATTCAATATTGCCTCAGATATTTTTGGCGTATGTTCACATGGATGCTTAAGAACCGTTCTAGATATCGGAATATCCAGGTTTCGAAAAAGACATAGGCGCAGGTACAGGAGGATCTAAAAAATCACACGAGGCTAAAGTATCCCTGAAAAACTCAGTGAACTGCACCTCTAAATAAACATTAATGTTGAAAGGTATCGCATGGCCTCCGACGTGTACTATGTTTTTCTTCTCGGTCATTATGGTAGTCGCCACATTCTGGACGTGCTTGATCATGTCCACAAACGAAGGCATTCCATTTTTATTAATCAAACTGGCCATTTCGAACTCGTTCTGGCGAGTGGTGCCGTAGATCGATTTGAAGGCCTCTTGGCTGACATCGCCTTCCCTGAATCATTATTAAATTTGCGCTTTTAACATTTTCAACTAATCCCAAATTACCTGTCGCCAATTGCAATCAGTAACAAAAGCTTTGAGGGGACATGATCGGGCGGAAATATTGTGGTCAGTGTCCGAACGCAGCAAAACCTCACCATAGAGTCATCAGAAACGAGTTTCACCCTAATCAGTGCTATGATTAGATTCAGGCGCCCGTCTTTATCCAGTTCATCGGGTAAATTGTCGTATTTATAAGCCTGGATGAGATTTAGCATCCCTTAAAACAAGCAAAGTGATACAATTGTACAGACACTGCGGTGAGTCAAAGCACTACCTTCTCTAACTTGGATCTTGAAATTTGTGTTGGCCGACTCTAGATTATTAAAATACGTTTCAAGTAGGAGAACATTGCCAAAGACGGTGTGCGGAAATTTCTGGACTAAAAGGCCCATGGCCACATAGGCCTGAGCCTGATGTTCGAGCTCCCCCTCCTTAATCAGCTTCGTCAATCCGGACACCAAAATAGGAGCAACTTTTCCTAAAGAGTCACCTACACTACTGCAATAACGGCGTCAATATGCGCCGATCGAATCATCCTTCTACCTTACTTACTATCTGATTAAATTCACCGTGAAATTGAGCGCCAGTGATTTCAATTTGTTATTGGTGTTAGTCCCATATAAACTGTCGAAAATTATCTGCAAGCTCATAGGAAAGACGAACCCTGCCTCTTGCACTCTGCACAGATAAGCTAGAAGTTTCAGTCTAATTCTGGTTCCGGCTGCGACCTTCGTTTGCCCCGGTTTATTGGACTTTAGCCCTAGGAATAGGAGGAATATTGGTTGGGAGATATGCGGAGAACTCCAATCCACAGATCTACAACAAATCAATTATGAAGTTTTTTTTCCTGTCGTAATAATAGTCGCTAACTGACCCTGCCACCTTTTTCAGTTCCATATCAGCAAAGTTCGCAACTTCAAATCGGGTATCGGATGCAGCTACTATAAAGTGAAGCAGTATATCATCAGCCTTAAATATGCCATGAGAAAGAAACTTTACAATGCCCAGTTTGATCTAAAAAATTATGCGCAATTAGTGATTGAACAGACTCAGAATCTGGCATCGGTCTACCGATTCGAATTCTTCCGGTTTGAACGAATTGTTTGCGGTGATTCGTTTAAAGGAATTCTCACTCATGCCAGGCGGCACTGGGATGGTAATAGAATTTGCACCACTCGATGCTGCTTCCTGGGATTGCAGAGTAAGAGAACTGAAATAATCCAATGATTAAATCCATGTTAAAACAAGTCCCCAAGATGTGAATCTGGATGTTTGCTCAGAATCATGGAATAAAACTTGAAAAAAATGTTCTCAAGGGTTTATTTGTGACTCAGAAAAAGCAGAGAGATATTTTTAGCAACGAAAATTCCTTGCAAACCAACTTAATAGTAGAATCATCTGCCCAATTTTTTATTTATTGTCAGATAGTCCAAATATATTATTTAGTTAATGTTGTCGCAACGGAAGCTTGTGAAAGGTGAATGTATTTTATCTACATATGTATGGGCAATTTATAGTAATACAAACGCCTGATTGAAGCTTTTTGGAAGTAATTAACTCATTGCAATAAATAAAAAGAAATATGACTAAAATATAAATTTTAAACATTGACTAGAAATGCACACTAGACGGAGGTGGCGTTTCTCAATAATTATTCCGATACTCTCAACCGTTTCCAAGATGTAAACTCTTAAACTTCGGGCAGACTTAAAAATACCTGTAAGGTAGTAGAATCGCATCCAACAAAATGTCCAGAAAAAGCTTAGTCACTTCTGGGCTTTTACTGAATCCAAAGAAATCCCGTATTTTCTCTGGTTCAGTTGGAACTTTCACCTTTCCCAACAGAGGAACAATCAGCAACAGCAAACTATCTAAATGAGAGGTTGGCTTGTCTCTCAAAGCGGTAATCATGACTGGCACCAGTTCCACTTGCTTTTCAATAGATAGGCGAGGGAATCCGGACCGCAAATATATAATGGTAAAATTCTGGAAATGTTGAAAATTGTACATTTGCTGTCCAGGCTCAGACAAGGTGATTAGTTACATTCACAAATGATGACGCCCCTAGGTATCCATATTGAGTGAGCAATGCTTCCACAGGCAATTGGACATTTGATCTAGCTTTAATTCTCTTGTTTATGTGTATCAACAGTTCCATGACCTATAAAGTGGTGAAGGCAAATTTGCTTTATCATTCCCACTGTGATGATTAGGCCTCTCACCTTCTTTCTAACGTTTTCATGTTCCGAAGATAGTTCAAGTAGCACGGGAACCAGGAATTTGGATATAACACTTTCCAACTGTTCGTCTGATTCTGCAGAGCCCAAACGTAAGAAGACTCTTTCTAAGAGCACTAAAACGATTAATTGGTGTGTTAGAAATCATACCAAGTCCTGCTTAATAATCGACACTTATAGTTGGGTCTAAGAAAGGTAGTTTTATGTGGAGGAACCTACTTAATTCTTCACCAGTTTGATCCATGACTAAACTGTTTTCAAAATTGGGGCTTCGCGAATTTAATGGTTATGTTTTGTGTTTCGACGTTACTTTGATTAGGCGCGTCATAAATTCGATGTTGCCTTTTTCCTGTTCATACAGTAAAGCCTAGACCAGAAATTTTCTGGTTTGCCAGTCTCTTGCGTCCGAACTTGAGAAAATACCCCTCTGATAGGTAATATATTTGCTAATCGCTTTTCTTAGTGAGGTTTCTTGGGAAAATGCAGTCTCCCAAAAAAAACTCGCGAAACTTCTATGCAGTGATCCATTTTTCCGTTCTTAGAAAAAAATGTTCATACCGCCAAGGACAGTGCCAACAGCAATAGGACAGCAAAATAAATAACAAGGTTTTGCTTCTGAAATAAATATTTCTTCTCTTATTATCATCATATATTCACAATATTTTTTCAATTTATTTTAATGTAAACTTTTTATTCAGCCTTTTTCGCGGGAATGCCGGTTTATAAGCCACGCCAGTAGGGTTTGGTAAAGAAGAAGTGATCGATCGGCTAGCATTACTGAACAGAAAGAAGCAGATTCCTCAATCCTTCAGTTCGCGTCAAGCAAAATGGTTGGTATTTGGTTTTCTTTAACTGGATTTATCTTCATTTATCTCAATTATTTTATTTAATCATTTATCCTGCAATGTCGTGAAATTCATATTTGGTGTAGTACTAATGGTTGCAGGAGATATTTTAATAATTCCACTTATAAGGAATAGTTGTGAAATAAACATAACCCCAGTTCGTTGGTGTTTTAAGTATAACTAATAATTTCATATATAGTAAGTAGAAGTGTTTTTTTTTAGACGAAGGGTACGTCCAGCTTTGGTAAGCGTCGCAACAAGACCCACACTCTATGCAGAAGGTGTGGAAGATCGTCTTACCACATTCAAAAGTCACAATGTGCACAATGCGGATACCCTTCCGTTAAACTTCGCTCCTGTAAGTATAAAATCAGTGTGTTCATATCTGTACATTGAGTATGATACCAGCTAAAATTCTAAAGAAAAATGTTCGAGAAAAGTTTCGGTACCTTCAAAAATATATACACAAGCATTAATAAAAAAGTGAGCACATGCTTTCGATCTTTTAACCCAAGCAAACCGTGTTGAATGTCATCTCATCATCAAAAAGTTTCCTTAACTATCATCATATCGATGAAAGCACATTCTTTTAAAAAGGTTTTTTCTCGATTTTTTTGTTGTGCTTAGGGAGCGTTGCCACCCAGCGCTCGCTTTAAAATTCCTGTTATCGTAAGGTTTGATGATAAAAAGATTGGGCTCTTTCCCTAAAAATTTCTCCAGGCATTGGGGGACAAACAATTCAAAAATTGTAATTTTTTCATAAATTCTTGTGATTTGATTTGATTGACCCACAGTATAATGCTTTTTTTTGTAACACAGACAACTGGTCAGTGAAGGCAAAGAGGAGGAAGACCACCGGAACCGGCCGTCTTCGTCACTTAAAAATCGTCCGCAGGCGATTTAAGAATGGGTTCAGGGAAGGTGTGAAGCCCGCCCCGAAAAAATCAACGTAAGCAGGGTTTACGTTGTGATTTTTTTGGGTTGGTAATAACTAACCCAAAGAGTTAATCAGTAATAAATTTAAGCTGAAATAAAAAAACCCTTTCATTGATCCTAGTAGTATTGAATTATTTTAATGTTGAATAATACTCTGTTGAATTTTAAAGTTTTACTCCTGCAATAACTCCAACAGTGTCACTGTTCGTTACAAAACTTAAAAATAACTGAACCCTAAGGTATAGAAATAAAGTATATTGGATTATTAAGATTAAATGAGAACTTAACAGTACACAGGAAAAGAATAACAATCGTAAGAACCTATAGCAGTTTACACATGTTGGCCTATTAACTAGTTTCCACAGATCATTACTGTTATTTTCGTGGTTGAACTTAACCACCGACGCGGATAAGAAAAATACGTTCTTTACCTCTACGAAAAAAACACCATCTGTCTGGTTTAATAGCTTTCAATCACCCACAAAGCAAGTTAGGTGAATCACACTGTGGTTTTTTCGTAATTAAAAATTTCTATAACTAAACTTAAGAATACACATCGTAGGGCTTATGTTTAATGATAAAAAAAAATTACAGTCACAGGATTTCGTCCAGTTATATGCATTCACAAATATCATTACGATATGAGTCAACGCATATCGTTTGCAGTAATACAATATAAGAATGGTTCTTGATTGAACTTTTTGTTACTATGATGAATTTAAGACGCCCATTAGCATTCGGATTTTATACATGGCAAGTTGCCGTTTAATGCTCTATTTAATTGTAATAGCAGGCTAAACGGCGAACTCGAACAGTGTTTAGGTAGACCAGGACTGGTCTAGAAAATCGCATCGCACTATAAATGAGACAAGTTTTTTCCATCTGGAGGAACTCCTCTGTTAAATTAACAATGGAATCTTAATGTGGAAATTGAATATGCACATCTAAAGTACCGTGTATACCAAAAAAATATAAAACACGAAAAGAATAACAATGTTTAACCAGTCCCAGCGATTCGCGTTTCAACCGTTCGAACTTTGAAGCTGGACCTGTGACGATACAATCGTTAGTTAATGTTAATCTTAAGTTTGAAGCATGTTGTCAAAATAACTTACGCTTAAAGCGTAAGGAATAGAAGTGGTTGTTATACTAATTAAATAAAGACAGCCCGATTTGCAGTCACACTCACAGTTCTCGCTCTCTTTCACACATATTTTTGTTAACTCCGGGACGAAAACATTTTGAAAAATTGGGAGTGATGTAATGTTTTTACCGATACAGACACACCTTATGCATAATTGTTCAACTTTGCAAATCTCCACTACCCCAAAAACTATCAAAATTAAAAAATGTATTGTAATGTATGCTCACTTACAACGAAAAGAAACCGTTTAGTAACTAATAACTTCTAAGAATTTATTTTTTACAATAAACGTGGCAGGATCCGCACTTTGATCATTCGATTGAAGAGGGCACGAACAACCGCTGAATGAACGGGTTTTGTACAGCGTTGCATAATATGAAGAATGCATATCAACAAAGGTATGATCGCAAACGAATTATCATAGTGAAACCAAAAACGAGATCCTTTAACCAACGTGGATGGTTGGCGTTTGCCCAGTCGATGCGTTGGTACGACACGGCGTTTCTTGTATTAACGATTGCCTATAACAAAAAAAATAAAACATTAACGTATCAGATCCAGTATTGTTTATGAAGTTAATCAATAAAAGTGGGGCGGGTTAGCACAGGCAATTGTCGAATGCAAGTACACGCTGTTGTCAATGAGTAATTGATTTTAGTTTTTGCGCTGAAGTTAAATCTCTCGAGTTTAGACGTGGACGTTCACAAATGTTTCGTTTTGAAAAAACAGGAAAAATGTTGCTCAATAATACAGGCACTTCCTTCTGGGGGCTGTTATTAATTAGAAGCTGCTGATTCTGTCTTAGGAACGTAAGCAAACTCGATTAATACAACAAATACTTCATGCATAATACTCACTCGCACATGTATGTTAACAAATATTACAATAATCAAACGTCAACGAAGATTTTATTAAATATTGCGTCTTTTGAAGGTGATGTCGAATTTTGCGAACGAACGTGAGAAACAAACATGAATGACAAGAAAATGAATGGAAGAAGCGATCAAAAAAATAATGTGGACTAACTTTTAAGTACAATGTAAATTGCTTTAGCTGTAGGTACCTTTAGCAGAATTTTGCTTGATCTTATCGTCGTCTTTTTTGTCACGACTCACCGTTGCTGAAAAGAAAAGGGAATTTTATTTGGGTTGTAAATAGTGCACCAACATAAAATCAAACAAGTTCATCTCATCAAGTCGAATTTGGCTAGAATATGCTTTAACGAATAGTTTCAGCAGCTCCCAGATTATGCCACGACTTCGTTGAAAACTGGAGCACAACACAATCCTTGTACCCAAACTATTGCTTAAACTGTCGTACATTTAAATTTCGCTTTGCCGAACAATTTTCCAAAGAAACAAATCCACAACAGGCTGTTGATAATTCTAACTTAACTTACTCGGTTGAGCCGCAACCGCAGCAGAAGTTGGCGGTACTGGCATTGAAACCATTGGCCCGACAAGAGGAACTCCAGTCTTCTGTTTCAGCAGGGTCCAGTCGAAAGTGTAATCATATTGATGATTCAAAGTGCGGAATAGAATGCGGAACAGTTGGCGCAGATACATGTAGTCGGGCGGTTCTTCAAAGCGTAATCCACGGCAATAATTTAGGTACATCGAAAATTCCGCTGGAAAACCCTAGAAAAATTTTTTTATGTAATTTCTGAAAAGAAGATTAGCGGGTGAACGAAACTCCATTATAAAAACAACCCGAAAAGTTGTTAAATGGGATTTGACGCGCAACTCAAACCTTTTTTATAACAATTTGTTCGAGGACTTAGTTCTTATGAACTTATCAACTCTGCGAATTGATTAGCGACTTGGAGCGTGTGCCTCGATTGCTGTTGTAATTAAAATATATCTTTTTTTTTGAATAAAAGGATGACAGACCCCTTCGAGTGCGAACAGAAATTAAGAAACTTATAAGAAAGTGAGAAAAAAGCAAGTGCGTGGTGGCGGAATAAAATTGGGGTATTCCCATTGTAGTGGTACTATGATGGAAAGCGAGCATTTCCCTTACTGATAAATTGGGATGGTTTAGAACAGTAACAAGTCCAGTGGGATGATTTTGACGCCCACCGCATTTTATCGTTTATTTATACCGATGCCATTTCTTCATCAGATTCATTTAAAAATCGTTGCACAATTCTCGCTTTATGTGTTG
Source organism: Dendroctonus ponderosae (assembly GCF_020466585.1). Taxonomy (NCBI): domain Eukaryota; kingdom Metazoa; phylum Arthropoda; class Insecta; order Coleoptera; family Curculionidae; genus Dendroctonus; species Dendroctonus ponderosae. Next base: position 4,597,274 of record NW_026018916.1, read on the forward strand.
TTTATGCTCCGTCATGCTGCAAACACATGCTTGCTCGTAATTACAATGGCACATTTTCAAAAAGCGAAATTTTTCTTGAGGAAATTGCAAATGTCGTTGACTTTAAAATTGCTTAATAAAAATATGAATTAAAAAACGTATTTTTTATAACTCATCAACTCACGACCGGCGGGAATTGGGTCTTCCCTTCCAACCAGAAATGCATCGTCTGGCAAATATACAACACTTTCGCAGTATTTCTGGGCATATAATTCAGCTGGTTTTCTAGGACTTTTTATGATTCCTCATTCAACTAATAACATGTTGACTTTTTCGTTCTGCGAGCACTTTTCAATGTTAATTTAATTTTTACAGATGCGACATTGCTTATTGTTTTCAAATGCTAAAATTATCCTTACTGAATACCATTTAACAACGTCGTTCCGTATGTTTTCCGTGTTTTAAAATAGACCTGAGGCATTCGAGTTTAGCTCTTCGCATCCACACAAATTATACTTACTTTGCAAAGTACTTCTACTGGAGTTGACATCTTTTTCTCGCTAATCTTTTCGTATTTTTGTTTTTTTGTAGCTGCTTTCAGACCTTGCCAAGGCAAACAACCGCGATTGAAGTACATCAGTACATATCCCAATGATTCCATGTCGTCTCGTCTTGACTGTTCGATACCCAAATGAGCATTAATCGATGCGTACCTGAAGGAATCGAGGTAAATGACTGGAAATCGATGAGCTTAAATCGTCCTTACCTGGCAGTTCCAGTCAAGTTTTTATCTTCCCTGTAGAGAATGTGCTGGCGCGTGCGGGAATCTCGATACTTCTTGGCCAGACCAAAGTCGATTAGAAATAGTTTATTGCAATGACGCCCGATGCCCATTAGAAAATTGTCCGGCTTAATGTCTCGATGGATAAACGACTTGCAATGTACATATTCTATACGGCCTATCATCTGGTCGGCGAGCATGAGGACTGTTTTGATGGTAAAACGGCGCGAGCAGAAATTGAACAGATCTTCGAGAGATGGTCCCAACAGATCCATGACGAGGACGTTGTGGTCTTTTTCCTGGCCATAGTATCTGAAACAATCAATATTTTATTTATTGCAAAAGCAGATGCAATCAACAAGGAGTTGGAATTGATACGGGAAACACGTGTTTAATTGCAGGATAAGTTACCGCCTCTATACGTTGAGAATACGTCCATAAACTTAGCAGGTTTTGTCCAAAGTTGAATGCTAAATGAATGTGTAGGATGATTGCCAAAGGTCGAACGCGAAACATGATATATTTTCATTTTACTTGAGAATGAACTGAGAGCTTCAGTAACGGCCCACAAAAGATTTTTTCTGCCCGACCTAATCCAATCATTTCCACTTTCCAAAGTTCTAATACAGTTTCGAGGTTTAGTCGAAGGTGTAAATTTTTCCGCAAAACCGCTTATATAAAGATTCTATTGCTCACAATTCACAAAAGAATCTCTTGTTGAATTGCAAAAGTTCAAAACTTCCAAGCAAAAACCCCCGATATTTACTTCTGTGTAAAAAGTAATGCCGTCGCTTTTAGATTGCATGAAATAATATTACTTCAATGGGTTAATTTTCTACGATGAATCAAAGTTGCCGCATTTGTTCATTGTAGACGATTAAAATATGGAAGTGGCCATTTTTGGCAACTTTTACGCATTTCCGATGAAATCTTTAAGGCAAGTAGCGCAGTGCACTCAGGGAATCCTTAAAATAGCTTGATGGAAACAGCTATGGTACTTTAATTAGACTAGAACCGAACTGTTTGAAATAGTCGTCGATTTGAAAATAAATATCTAGCAAAACGTGTGTTGGAAAACATTTGCTGAAGTGAATTTATTTAGTACCTACCACTGCACAACGTTGATAGTAATTTGAAATTAACGATGCGGCCTTTACGATCGTTTTCAATGGTTGCGGTTGTTTCTATAACGGGATTTGGATCGATGGAAAAACAAAAGCCTGTTTTTTTCAAATTGCCAACGTTTTGCCACATTTATTTAGGCCAGCGGCAGACTAAATAAAAGGCAAAACGTCCGCAACATAAAAAATCAGGCTTTGTTTTACATTGATCCAAATTCAATTAAAACATACGTATTTTTGTGTTTTTGACCCGTTCGACTCAAATAAAGAGTCCATTATTTCATCGACCGCACAAAGATGTGACAAAAAGATCCAGATAACCGTAAATGTTTCAGAAACGGTTCATGTTTCCAGTTACAAGAGGAAACTTATTTCTATCGATAACCAGCAACTGAAACCGACCCATATTCCAAGTGGACCTTAGGAGTAAAATTGCTTTCACGAATAGTTTCAGAGCGACAAACTGGTTGCATGCGACGACCTCCATTTCAACGGTGTGCGGGTGTTGAAATGAGGACAAAGAAACGGAATTAACTGAAACTTAGGCCCACTGTTCCTCATAGCATTCGGCTCGAGTGCAAGAGAGACACAAACAACGGTGTTGCTTAATATTATCAAAACATGTCCACCATGCTAAAACAAAAATTAGGAGAAAAGCAACAGGATTCCATTGGGGAAAATCAATTCAAATTATCGATCAACTCAACGTGTGCACGTGACGCGGATACCTTCACGTGGCATCGTGCACGTCGAGTTATTTACGTATTGAAATCAGGTTGTAAACAGATACGCTGCTTGTACAGGAAAAGAACTTTCGTGTTGGTTAATGCTTGAATTGAAAACGGCTGAAAATTTGTTCAGAAGACATAACAAGTAGTTATTGAGGTTTAATCAATGCCAAGCCAGTTTTATCATACTGATACCAATAACTGTTTTCCAATGAAGCTAAAGCTAATCTCGACAGTTAGTAGAACAATGGACGATGTGTATGACTGGAAGAAAATATATGTTATCAGGTAGCCAATAATCGATTCGAAGGTTGCGCATGCATCCAGATTAAACGCGATACGCTTTGCTTGCGTCACTTTTTATTACCAAAGTCATTCTTTAACTAAACCGATTTTTAAGAATAGAAATGTTAATTGCAAACAACTTTATGCAACAATGGTTCAGCCCTCAGCACAATCTGCAAGAAAATCAACACTATCGAACTTTAAGACCGGTCGAGCTAAGCGCTCTCGACTTTACCGTTGCGGCTGGAAGCGACAACAAAAAGTTGCATTACAAGTTACCAGTCACTAAAACAAGCAGGGCCTAAACTCTGAACACCATCATCAACCCAACAACTTCAGGGCTTAGTTGATTTAATTCGGCATTAAATTTCGCTTTTAATTACGTTGAGAAAAGGTAGATTGACAAAACATTTGCCAATCTACTCGAATTTCATCAACATCGTTATACAGTTCTAGAACATGTAATAGATCCCACTGATTGGCTTCCAAAAATAAACCAAGGACTGAAAGCGCGACCCTGATCATAAAAAAAATTGCGAGTCATACAAAAACCCACTAGTAAGAAACGACTGTTCCTAGTCTTTGTTATAACCAGGCAATTTGTGTTGTAACTTGAAGCAATCTAAGTTAATCATCACTTCTAGTCAAATAAATTACCTTCATGCCGCAAGGACCCGGTTGGGGAAGAATCAAGTACGAAAAGTGTCTAGGGCTTGGCCTTAAAATTAATTATATGACACAGTTGTTGAAGAAAGGTGATAAACCACAACGATTAGTGAGTTATTGGGGCTTAACGAAGTGAAACCCATTTAGCACATTTAGCTTAAATACAGTCACTGTGTTCAATTCGCTATTGTCATGGCTGTTGTTCTATTGTATAACATCTGTAACCTTCAATACAATCACCATTCTTCTATTTCCAAGCCACATCCGAAGGCAAATTTCGCGGATTTTTAAACAAAAAATTGATTTTTTCTATTGCGGATGCAAAAAAGAATTAGGACGATGTTCTCGATTCAGATGATGATTAAATACATTAGATTCTCGCCACAGCATACCTGATGTGTGGAATTCCTATGCCTCCATGAAGAATCCTGTAGAGTTTGCTCTCATATAGGAGTTGAGGGTGTCTTGCCCTAATGGCTTCAAGTTTAACTGCTACTTCCTGAAAAAAATCATGAACCAAATAATCTACTATTTCCGAAGCTAGACCGTCATGAACAAGAACGGTTGTTTTTTTGGAAAAACTATTTGGAATTCATGGGATAGGATCTTCTGCTTTTAGATTACCTTCTCAACTTTTTCTTGCAAATTCAGACATTAGTTAACCCATGGTGTAATAATGAAAAATTTTGGCCAACCCCACAATAGCTTGAATCATTTCTCTATACGTGAATACTCTGACCGTTTAAATAGGTAAAACACAATTTTAACGCAGCTAAAACTGCGTACACAATCTAAAAATTCAGTGTCTAATTAATGATTACAAAAACGCAATTGAAAATGTTTTCGTTTAACTGACTATGAAGCATTTAAATCAATATTAACGTCCACGCCTTAATGATCAAATATTTGGAAACAATACTCAAGAAGTTGTCAAGCGAGTCACTTGATTCATGAATTTTTGGGCGAAAATCTACCCACCTTTCAAGATATTTATCAGTCCAAACCCCGAGTTGACGAAAAGCTCCCACAATATCAAGTTGGAAAGTTCAAATGCTCATAGATCTAAAACCGGTTAATTTGAAACATGGAATCAGCGATGCCAGTAGAGCTTGTTTTATCGCATAAATTATATAAATTTTTCCTAAGAGAAAACTTACGCCTGAAAGAGCAACTTCAAAAATCCAAAGCTCATTAAAAAGCTTCTCAATAAATTGGCTGAGAATGAATCGACACTGAAACGTTTTCCACTTATAGAACGCACTTTGCCCCACAAAATATACTCGAAATTATATTTAAAACTTCACTGCTTTCTGAAAAAATAAACGTCAAACTTAAGCGTGCACAAACAACCACGAAATTATATCGCAAAGTAATACTAAAACTGATGAATTGAAAATAGCCCGATAATGACTCAAAACAGTCTATGGCTACCAAAATTCATACAAGTCACCGGATTGATTTCTGAAGAAATAAATGTTGCAAGAATGCGTCAAAATCGAAACTTTCCATTTATGGAGCAGTTTTGCCATACAAATGTAGCAAATAAGTCACTTTCTAACTATGCAAGTTCCCAGGCAAATAAATGCCAAACTTCGATCTGCTTAAATAACCGCAAAAACTACATGCAATTTTGAAAAATTCTTAAAAATCGCCTGATGATGACTGATAATCTAAACATTTTCCACTTACATAATACATACAAAAGCGATTAGCGAGTTTGGCGATTCTCATATGACAAACCCCGGCCGTCAAAAATTACCTAATGGTGGCTGAAAATCGAAACTTTGTCCACTTAAAGACGAGACTTTGCGCTATAAAACGCATCCAAAATTGATTTTCTCACGTCGCAAATTACAGAGTAAATAAATAATAAACTGTGGCCTGCAAAAAAACAGCACAACAACCAGACGCGGTTTTAAACACTTGATAATGACTGAAATTAGAAACTTTTGTCACTTATAAAACAGACTTTGCACTTCAAAATACATATAAAAGCGATTTTTGCGCTTTGGGGGTTTCTAAATAAATAAATACTAAAGCCCGACCTACAAAGACAACCAATTTTTTTTTCCAATTTAAACTATCCGCTTATAGACATTGCACTATCAAACGCATCCAAAATTGACTTTCTGTGCTATACTCCGGTATTTAAACTTTTTTAGTAGATCACAATGGCGAAAAAATTACGCTTTTTATTTAATATAGTTCTGGCTTTGGCTCCAGCACGTTACCTAAAATAGGTAGACTTTCGGTGATTTAAGTGAATTAACGGGATTTTACAAGTGTTGGGTCTAAAACCACAAGTTTTCCATTTGCTTCACAAGAGATGATTAGGGATTTTCCTTGAGCTTTCTTCACGATACAATACGCACCTCAAACTAGTAAAAAATGCCAGTATTTTCATAAGATACTAGCAAAAATCGGCAAAGACAAACAGACGTTTTCGAATGTTGGAGACCTGCATTATTTTCAAAAGACCGTATTAAGTCGGCAAGGAGTTCATAGTAAGGCACAAATCTAGCAAATCTGTCTGCTAGTGACTTATTGTTTCTTAGGCAGACTGCCTATCTTTGAATTGAGTCAGCTGCGACCTGAACAAAATGGAAAGTTGACCCTTCCTTTATACTCAGTTAAGGGTCTAGACGTTGACTGTCTGACTAGAACAAAGCATCATTTTAATGCAGTTAAAATTACGCACACGCACCTGATTAACGAAATAATTAAAGATTACGAAAACGCAATCTACCTTTGAACCTAATCGACATCTTTTGTTGTCCCAATATAAAACATTTAAATGTAACTTAAGTAACATCATTCAAACGCTGGAAAATAATATTCAGCAAGAAATCAACTGAAGTTGCAGTTATTTATGGACTTGTGGGTGAAAACCAACCCACTTCCCAAAACTTTTAACCGTTCAAGCCCCGATTTGAAGAAACATGATGATACACGGCGCAAAGGGTGTTGCAATCAATAAAAAAAACTTTACAAGTTGATAGAAATTTATACTCAGAGAGAAACCACCTGATTAATTCCCACAATATCAGTTTGGGGAGAAAACTTTAAATGCTCACAGTTCCGAAACCGGTTAATTTGAAACATACAAGGTGTTGAATGATGAAGACGTTGGTATTTTAAACGTCCTCTGTGTTGGTTCAACCCACACTTCTCATTCTTCTAATTTTATTACAAAAAAAACTTGAAATGATCTACGAGAGTTAGAGTGTTGGGACCCAAAATGCAAGTTTTTCCCTCATTTTACAAGGGGTGATTAGGGCTGGTATCCTTTATCTTTATAGCAAACCTACACTTTCCAAATTTTACAAACTTCCGCCTTTACAAACGTGTTCGATATATATCTAAAGATCGCATTTTTGCCAAACAACCGTGTTTAAATCTACGTGCAAATTGAACTATTTTGACCAAACCGACCTGATCTCACATGGATGTCTTTATCAACCTATTGAGTTAGGTATTCATATACTTTAAAATATCAGCAAGATTTGCGAGTGAGTGATTTTTTCGTAGAAATAATCTATCTATCATTAAATTGAGTCAGCTGCGAGCTGCAAATAATGGAAACCGTTCCTTTATACTCCTTAAAGGTCCAGGCTTTACAAGATTAGGTCCTTAAAGTTGTAAGTAAATTAATGCAATTAACTGGAAAAATCGCAAACCACAGTCCAGCAAATTAGGTCTTGAATGTGGTGCAATATTGAAAAATTCTGAGAAAAAATACTGACTGTCCCTCAACTACTTTGTATCACTTCACAATATGTAAATCGGAATAAAGTACAATTTAAACACAGTTAAAGTATACATTATTGAGCTTGATTACCTGATTAATGGAATATTGAATGATCACAAAAAGCAGCCTTGAACCTAAATGTAAATTTTTATTGGTTGTTTATCTGATTATTAAACTTTTAAATGTAGATCAAGCCAAACGTTAATAAATTAAGTATAGATGTTGGTAAACAGTACGTAGTTAGTTAACTAAATGGGCAATTAATGAGGATTTTTTGGGACAAAATCGACATGGGTTTAGAAATGGTCAAGCGATCAAGGCCCGATTCGAGGCAATGTGATGAAGAAACAGGCCTCAGCGAAAAAGGCCTGGTTTAGCATAAATACTGGAATTTCAAGACGGAATTGTTGCTGGACGATGGACATGGCTGCCATTTGATGTTGTCAATGGTGAAAACCATGAAAAGAGGCCGAGAAGTCGGAAAAATTGCAAACTTAAACTACAGCGCTTTGCCTATAAATATAACAACCTTACCTCTCCATTTGTAATGTTAATACCCAAGTATATATCACCAAAGGAGCCACTACCGATTTTACGAACTAAACGATATTTGCCACCAACTATGTACTCCGGTTTTCCACCTAAATGCGAAGCCATACTTCACGATTATGGTGGACGAATCTAAAATGAATCTTGCTGAATTTAGATCGTTGAGAAGTCCAATTTCTTGCACAATAACGGGCTCCGTTCCTCTAATACGCCGACATATTTCTTTCCGATCGCTGACTTGTCTCTGTCCAATCAAATTACGCGACACGCCGCCCATCTTACGGGCCACAGTCCAACTACTGCAATCCTAAAAAATAATGATGATCAATTTATCACCTGCAAATCAACGCTTGAAACTTTCAACAAACACAACTAAAAAAATCCAATTGAAAAACGCACGCACGAAAAACTAGCAGTTGCCTTTTAAGCTCCGTAAACCGTTGTAGAATCATTGGAAATTTGGTATGGTAAAACAGATACCTATCACAAAAACCAGTGGGAACCTTTAGTTAGGCAAAGCGGGAAATTTAAATATCAATAGTTTCGACTTCAGCTGGTTTTAGTTAGTGAAAAAACCGTACACAAAATCTTATAAAACTTTATATTTGATATTAGATATTATTAGACAAAAATATACAAATTGTAAAATATCAACCGTAAACAATAATATACAAAATAGATTAATATATTAATTGCATAACAAAGTAAACTCTTAAACATAAATAAATAAAGCCGATGGCGCTATAAAAATCTTCCAAAACCAACCCGAGTATGGTTTCACTCTAAAAATAAATTATTCGTTTATAAACATAACACTCAGAAGAAACCTTGCTATATAAAGTTGATCCTAACTAAGTAGTGATAATTGATGTGTTTTGCTTAAGCCGAAAGCCTTTGCTTTTTAGACGGATTGCCTTTTCAGACATAAAAAAGATCCCGGCTATATAACTGCCAGAGGCCGCACATTTCAAAATAAAACCTAAAACCTTCTAGCTCCATAGCTTGACTAACTTAAACTTATTATTTAATCGATTAAGAATCCAAGCGTGTATCCTTAAACTAAATTTCGTAAAGATGATAAAAAAAATGTACTAGTTAAAGTCCTACTTAAAAGCGAAAAATTACAATTAAGAAGTCTTTAATGCGTGGATGACTTTCGTTGGAATATAGTTTAATCATCACGGCATATTATGGCTTTAGTCTCAATTTTCTGAGATGTCTTCAATGTTCTTATCACAACATTTACCAAATTATCTTCAGTTCAATTGAAAGTGCATCGCATTATTATTGTGTACAGCACCCATTCTACTTTGGCCAAAACATGTTCATTTTGCGACTGTAAAATATTAAATGTACGAATTTCAAACATGGGATTAACTAACTTAATATTATCAAGGCGTTATGAAAGAAAAACCGAATATATTCATTGCGTTGTGGAATAGATTTGCAACCATTCAAAATGCAACACGCTCTTTTGTTCCTATTGTTTCCCGTTGATTTATTGATTCATTTCGGGGTCAAGGAACACATTTTAAAGAGCGAGCGGTGAGAAACGTATTTCAGAACCCAATGAATGAGCGACTGCTCGAAGTAGTGCCCTTAAACCGTCGAACTTTTGCACATGCTGATCAAAACAGAAGTTCTATCTAAAATGGCATACGAGCTAGCATGATTGTAATTTCGTTACTCGAATCCTTATTCCGAAATCTCCGGAGGACTTCCAGTTCCGCCAGCTAATTCATGCACTATCTTGGCTACTTCGGAGGCCAATTTATCACAATCCTGTCTTGTGGCTGCTTCTGCATATATCCTAACTACATCTTCAGTACCTGGAAAGGAAAAAGGTGTTCATTAATGTACAGTACAGTAGAGGTATTGGATAGAGAAGAAAGCGCGAACCATCGTTAATCTGCACTACTGAAAGAAGCAAAAGATTTGAAGATAAAGAAGAGGATCAGATAGAGGTTTGTTTTATCATTTACAATGCTTAATCTGAAGTCTTAGAAATCGACGTCGGAAGCACAATAATTTGCGCGATTTCTCAATGCATTTGCAAAAAACACACACAAGTTTTTGCCTAAGCAAAACCAGCATTTACGGTATTAATTGTTAATGCGGACGTTAATTTAATACCCAAAGAACTGGAGGCAACATTTGGATCGCTGTAATGACCGTTAGAGCATCCGCTCACGCAGACAAAGAAAAACAGTTGAAAAACACTGACCTGACGGTCGTACAAACGATCTTCCTTTCGAATATTTCGCCACTATTTTATCAATTTCCTCTTGCAGCCCAACGGGAGTAGAGCATTTCCTTTCCGCGTCTGTTGTGCTGATTACGGTGCGATCCTAAAGTGAAATGATAATTAAATCCAATTCAATCTTTTACTCCGCTAATCACCTGGACAGTAACTTTCAATAGACGATTCGGCAGGTCGGCGTAAGCCGCCTCCCACTGAGTAATATCCCAGCCCTTGGCGTGCAAGATGGTCTCGACCAGCAACATGTCCGAAATTGCGTCTCCCACCGTCTCATTAATAATATCGATTATATTAATTAGTCTTGAAGTTGCGTCTTTTTGTTCCCGGGTCAGGCTGAAACAACACCAGCTGAATTAAAAAACTATCCCCATTTCCCGCAGTCGCTTACTTGTTCAGTTGGAAAGCGTTTCTGAGCTTTTCTTTGGCTTCAGCGTTGAAGACTACCGTGCCGTGGCCGTTCGCCTCAAAATACACTCCAATATCGTATTCGAGGGCTTTGTGATGCAGCCATTTAACACCAGTGGGAACACAAGCTACAGGAACTTGCTGAAAGGCATTGGCAAGTCTTACACGCAACTGCAGAGCGAATCGCTTACCAGTTTGTTGGTGATATAATCGGTTGAAGCGCCATTGGCATAGGCAGTCTGAACCAGCCCCAACTTCAATTTCTGTGCCATCCCAGTCTTTTCTAGAATCTTTGAATACATTGAAATTAGTTAGTGAGTGTTCAAGGGGACCTGAATGATCGATTGTCTCGGGAATACCTCCTTTAAATATCCGGCTATGAGGGTGGCTATTCTGTCGCCGTCCATCAGATGAAACTTCCCACTTTCATCCAGATAGTAATAAACCAGCCTATCGGCGTCTCCATCCACTGAACAACATCGAGCGTTTGGAGTTCGAGGTAGGCCAGTCGGAAAGGCTTGTTGGGTTTTGACAAAATCAGCTCCACACTAAGGAGATGGCATTAGAACAAGGGTGTGGATTGGACAATTGCCAAAAGGCTCCTACCAGATAGTTAAGTTTCCCCGAGCCAATAATTTCGTCATTGTACATGTCGATGAGCAAACTGCCTGCCAGACCTTCCTTAAGATACTTGACCTTTTTCGCACCTACACCATTCGCTCCATCATACAGAATGCTAAAATAGAACCAATAGTTTTAGGTAAAGTAAAATTGGCGATTTAATCGGCGTGATCATAAGCACCTAATGGTGATTTTCGGGTTTATAGGCAGTCTTTGATGAGAATCAGAAGCATTCTGGAGATTTTAGCCATGCGTGCCAGCGCAACGTCCGGACTAAATTCCGAAAATCGAGTGTTTAGGCCAAATCGGCAAAGTGACCATTCACATACCTATTAGTGTAATTTCCGTTATTCAACTTCTCGCCCCTGACTTTATTAAAGGCATTAGTCAACTTTCTGTAGTATCCTTCTTCAGTGGGTTGCCCATATGCCCTGTTTGTGTTTTTGCAAACGACAAAATAATGGAGCTGTGGAGTGGTAACTATTCCGTAATCAATCGGTTTACCCCCCATGGCCAATACACCTAAAAAAGTGGATTATTTCGCCGTTAACATACGCCTGAATTTAAGCCCAAGTGGGACTTTAAATGGTTACTTTACAGATTTAAATACAAACCGTCAAATACAGCCTTTGCTAAGCTAGGGCTGCTAGGCCTCGTGTCCTTGCCAACAACAATTTCCGGACGATCGTTCATGTTTTGAATATCGCACTCTTTAATGATGTCGTGTATGACGTTTTCTAATTTATCATCGCTAGAAAATGAACGGCTTTTATGGTGAATGAGCTCACTAAATCAATGATAATTTCAAATCGCATAAAATGGGGCTTGGGAGCTCATCTAGATAAGCTCAGATATGAGCTTTATTGGAAAAAACAATCAATCTTCCAGATAATGGACGTGATTGTCGCAAATCTTATAAGATATTTCGAATTGAAAATTGAATGATAATAGGTATTTTTTAATATTTCTTTCGCTAAACTACATACTCGAAATACAAATTTTATGCAAGCAGATCGTAAAATAGCAAAACTCATGGCCTAGAATAAGTTGCAGGAAAGTATTAGTTACCCTCGCTATTTATTAATACTCGAAAATGCGCAGTGAGGAAACTTACGTAACATTGGCAATTTTAGTGGCCCACTTTTCCCAACTTTGTTCCAACATTTCGCCCATAGGATCCACCAATTTCACCCCATTATCCGGCTCGGGGTTATGCGAGGCCGTAATCATTACACCTATAACAGCTTGGAAAATAAAAAATTGATAAACATTTGATAAAAGCCTTCTGAAAAACAAAAACAAACGCATTCCTCCTTATTTCAAACCGCATGTTTATGCCCAAAGAAAGTATTGTGGCCTTGTGATAAACTCGTTGAAGATCCAAAATAAACCACAAAGATTACGTGTTATCTGGCCTTATATAAATACAAGGCTACTTTCGATAACTAATTAAAGAAATATTGTATAATAGACTATTTACAATTCGTTTTGATCGCAATTAGCTAAGGAAAGTTTAAATACCTTTCTTAAATCGGGCTCGCAAGACGGCCAACAGTCCCATTCGGTACATAACATATTCCAAATCAGTTGCCCTGAAAACACATTCAAAATCAATCCAGTTCATTAAAAGCGCTTCAAAGTTAGGCAATTAAAATCCCATCTTGCCCCCAAGCTCAATATGGGTTAGTCAGTTTATTTAGCTTGCTATGGCACACTTATTTATAATCAGGCACACCTATAGGGGCCGATATTGAAGAAAACTATTGACCTTCTCGTAATGCGATTAAACTGCTCCAATTGTTCCCCCTATGTGGTTTCGTTCATGATATTAATTTGATATACCCGAGAGGTTTTAGAGAAATAGAAATTAAATATTAAATTTTATTTATTGGAATAATTTTATTTATTTTTGGAAATATTGAAGACATTTCCGCATAGATTCAATTCATTCAATTTATAGAAAAGGTTTTAATGATTCCGTTTTCTATCATTTTCGATGTTGAACATATCTGAAAACTCAAGAAATAAATACGGCTCCCGATCGAAGAGGTTCTAATAACCATTTATAAATTTTCAGTCGTTTTTGAGAAGCTTGCAGCTTTGTCAAAAATTCGGAGAATCTGATAAAGTCTATAGCTGATATCTGATAAATAGCTAGAGATAGTCAGTACTTGAAAGGCTCTATCGAAAAGATCTTAATGAGAATTTACATATTTTCAATCGTTTTCAAGATATAAGATCTTGAACTTCGACCTCTACTCAAAATTTGACACTTTTCTAGGTTGATAAAGTTTAACTACGGAACTTATAGCTCAAAACCTACTCCGAGAAATAAGCTCTTAAACTTCAATGGCCCGTTAAATCTTGACTTTTTCTTTTCAAATATTAATAACTTCGGATGAGGCCTAATAAGCTAGGGACAACCGAGACGCTCTATCAAAAAGTCCAAGTTGCCATTCCGACTTTTTCAGCGTTTTTGCGATATACGTTCTTAAACTTCTTAAATTTTAATGTTTTTTCTTCGACCTTTTCACAGGTTAATAATTTCGCCAGTTCTTAGGGCGCTCCATCAAAAGAGCCTTAACGAAACGAAAACTATCGGCTATCGAAAAGGTATGCATGACTGTTGCGATAAATTAAACCATTTCCGAGATATGAAGTCTTAAGCTTGGAGCGCCGCTAAAATTTTGACATTTTTCCTTCTCTCGTTCTTAAGGTTTGAAATTTTTGATGAAGCCAGTCTTTGAGATCAGCTATCGAAGTGGTCACTAGATCTTATAACATTTTCCCCACCGGGTCAGAAAAAGGGCGAAGTCTTACTGAGATCTTTACTTTTTTTATAGCATCATCTAGTTTATAAAATGGTCTTCTAAAACAGTGCTTAGGATGTGGATATTTCCAGTGGTTCCTATTTGAAACATTATTTGCCATTTTTTAAATGATTCAAACGCCCGTCAAATTAATTCTCTTGGGGGCCAAACTCGAGAGCTGCTCCAATTTCCAGCTCAATGCCTTAAATCTTGCACTAAACTCTACATAAACAATACTATCAAGTTGTCCCCATTTTGCTCGCGATTTGCCTTCCTTTCGGCCAATTGAGGCCTATTTAAACAACGCACATGACGAACATAAGGCAGCGAAACAATCATTGCAAACAGTTAATAAATAAAAAGCACGGGTTGCTAATGGATTTGTTGTTTGGTGATGTAAGAAGGGCCCAACTGCATTGCGGTAAAATGCCCTTTGATAGTACGGGAATAATATTTGTTATGTAGGGTGCACCTCCAGGCAAGATGATTCTAGTGTAGCCAACAAAAAGCTTTATAATCCCAGTTAGGTGCTATAATGATAAGCGTCAGTGAAACAAAGGCTTTCGAGATATTTAACCCAAATAAACAGCTGGCTTGGCAATTTACATAACGTGAAGTCTAGCAATATGGTAAATGAAAAAGGGGCTGCAGGTCAACCCCAGTGGGGTTAAATTCCCTGGAAGTGAAAGGCAAAGGTGAACACAAGGGGATGAAACTGTTGGGTTGGGCCTGATGCAGTGAGAGTCTCTGAGTCAAAAAATTTTGGTTGGTGCCACTAGGGGCCCTGCACCCCCTTGATTTAACCTCAAAGCTTACCTTGTCCGGAATCCAGCAGTTCCATATGAGATATCACACTTGACCGTTTTTGGATACATTTCCCTAGCGAAAGCGTACACCGTTCTGCACCTCAACTTATTATTATTATTTGCCATAGTCTGGGTATTGATAAAAGATCGAAAGTTGTTTTTAAGGAAGGCCGTTGACAGGCAGTACAAAGTGGACTTTTGCACCACCGAGTGCGAGCGAGACGGACGATTATGTCAGTCATTGGCCACCGGCGTTGTCGCATGTGGCTGGAATTATTTAGATTCACATTTTTTCAGTTCTTTATCAGTTTGCCCCCATTGGGGGCTTGAAGAATTATTTTTGCTGGCCATCAATAAACACTAATCTCGAAAAACCATTTTAGCTGCCCTAATATTAGCTAGAAGACATGCAATATTTCAGGTAAATGAACAAATCAGCGGAAACTAGGCCTGAAATAACGCAATTAAACCGAATTAAAGCCGCACATCTGCAATTATAAAGCTTCCATTTGAAATTCCAGTTATTTTGAGCGCGCTAAATCTAGAACACATGACAATAACGCAATTAGTCTATGACTAATCACACATCTGGGCGTTGCTGAAGAGTGGAGACTTCACCATCACCTTTCACTTTCGTATAAATAATTAGACAGATGCCCATACAGTTTTAATGAATATTTATCTGGAAATGCGTCATTAAGCTCGTATATGAATGGATATTGTTCTAGCACAGTCTAATACATCACATTGTTCAACGGAATTTTAAAAAAATTGATGGTTCAACCTCAGAAAGTTAAAGAAACGCGCTAAGGCTCCATTAGAAGAAAAATCTCTCACTTGCGTGCTCCTCAAAGTTTTCATAGTTTTTCATTTAAGCAAAACCGCTGAAGACACTCGGTCTTTAAAATATCTCCAGCCTCAAGCAACCTAAATAAGTGCGCCTTACATTGTTCAATAGATCAATGCACTTCATCATAAAACTGAAAACACAGCCGCAATTTTTCCGATTTTTTGGGCAGCATCAAGCTTACAAACGTTTAATTCGTATAAAAACAAAATATGCTTTACTTAAGAAAACATTTTTATAGTCATTCGGAAATAAATGTGTGTGAATAAGTAAAGCAAAGACACTGTTAGTGGCCTCAAAAAATAAGCGCTCAATACATATGGATGCAGGTGAAATAGTTGTAAGCTAGACGCTGTTGTATAGTGTCAATCCACTCCACATGCCAAGACCGTTCCAGCTGATCTTGCAGTCGGGTTTTCGTGGCTCTCCTAATATGGTCCTCTAAATAGGCAAACTTCTCATTAGTCCATGTGCTTTCAAAGTAAAACATGCCGCTGCTGATTACAGGAATTTCCAGGGTTTTAACCAACTGAGACGTCTGAGCCAACCAGTTCATTACAGGAGTATTCCACCAGTCCCACCCAACATTTTGACAATTTTCCATTCCTGCAGCAGTCAATCCTTTTGAATAATTTCGCGTAGGTTCAGTTTTAATAGAAGCCAATAGAATGCTCGCTTTAAACACCTTGACTATATCATAGTTAAAGGACTTTTTCGAATCATTAACCACTGATGATGAAAGATGAATATCTAAAAACCAAATAAGTGAGTATTCAAGTTGCCTTGAAGGGATATTAATACCTTCAATAACCGAGTGGTTGGCAATTGGAAGAACATTTGTTTCGGGATATAAATTGGTAACTCGAATTGAACCTGCCAGAACTACTGATCCAAACATCATGAGTAAGGCGGCAGTGTAGGTTGCTGCTAAAACGACCGTCACTATCACAAAGGTTTGAACTACGTCGTGGAAATCTGAAAATTTACGTTTTATTCCAACGCTAGCAAATACGGTGTTAGTTTTAACAAGAGAAGCCCACAAATAACTCAATATGGGTAAACACACTCAAACAGAGACAAAGTCCTGATCATCAAGCAACAATTAGACCAAAAATGCAGGGAAAAAAGGAAAAGACGAATGGGGGAACACATTAATAAACGGAGTGCAAAACTTCTAGACGTTGACTGCATAGGCTAAAACTATTACCTTTAGACAATATATTTCCTAATGTTTCTAGTTCAGTGTACGTGAAGCACCCTCTGGAAGTTCCTTGTTTGAGAGCCAGTTGCGCTTCTATGTCATTCAGTTTTTTCCAAAAAGCCGGTGAACTAGCAAATAACTCCCAATTCTGAACCAACCATGCAAAAGAAAGGTATGTAAAAATCCCCATCGTAGACACAAAAAACTAAATCTTACTATTGCAGCCAGAAAATCCCGTTCCAGTTTCCCCAACTCCTTATAGGTCATTTCAGAAGACGCAGCCCATTCGTCCATAAACACCTCATCAGATTCCCCATCGTCGAAAAGATACTTTGAAGACACCATCTGAAACCATTCAATGAGCACCTGAAATACATTAACGGTGTCACCAAATAGACTCACTAAAGACACCAGAAACAGATCGGAGGGTGAAGTTCGCTCTAAATAATCAACATTGCAGCGTTTCAATCGTTCAAAGTACAGCATGGCCAGAACTAAGGAACAGGGCGAGACACACGCATTTCTGGATATTTGCGTTGCTGTATCGAGGTGCAGCCGGTCAATGGTTTTACCTTTTTGCACACTGGAGAAGAGTTCGGCAGCCAATTCTAAAACAATTGTAAACTAATGCAAAAACGAAGTCTTGATAACGTAAAAAAACTTAAGATTTTTACATTTCAAATCGCTTTTTTATTAAATTGTGCCCTTTGAAGCTCAATGTTTCATACACATGCGATGAAGAATGGGCTCTATCATAACAAAATAGCTACGTCCGCTAATGCACTTTCGCGTTTGTAAAAAATAGTGACTAACAACAGTACATTTACTGCTCACGACCCTTAAGGGGCGATGCAATGGGCCGCAATATGAATAGACTTTATCCTTCTATAAACTCTCAAACTGCCTAGTGGACATTCTGAGGCATGTAAACTGATGCGGTAAGCCTGAAAAATAGGAGCGGGTGCTCACCTGTTAAAGGCAGGCTTAACCTATCAGTCTTTGGCAATTTTCCATAGTACAAAGTCTTGGTAATCCTGAATAGGTATTTTTGATGATCGCCTATGCCCTACAAATAAGACAAGTTTCTTGGACTTTTTTTTCTTCAATATTTGTTTAAATTGCTGATGTCTTACCTTGTATTGTGGGGCTCCTGTGGATATTTTAGACATTTCCTTTCCGACTGGAATTTTCAAGCGTGTAAAATTGCACCTTTTCTGTAAACGTCAAGGAATCAAATATTATTTTTCTATTAAATCACATGCAACAGTGGATATTGCATTTAATGAGTTAATGGGTTATGAACATAGATGAAGACAACCATGATGGGTGACAGATCATAGTGACAGATTGAAGATTAAAGGAAATAAGATCATAGACACAGATCACAGAGGTTACTCTGTAATCTATTACAAATATTAAAAATAAATTACGAAAATTATTTCATTTGGATCCTGCCACGTTAATACCAGTGACAGGATTTTATTTCAAATCGTCTACATAAAAAAATTAAATTTAAAGTAAATTTCGTAACACCTTCATTATGAATAAAGAAAACCACTTCAACTTCATTTGTGCAGTGCATTAACACATGTAATATGCGCTTGCATATCAATTTCAGATTGCTATTTGAATTACGTAATGCAATACTGGCTAAATTGTCGTAGAATTTAAAATAATGAGAGACACGAAGCCTTCAAGAAAATTGGATTTTTGTTTTTCATTCAAACCAATGTTTAGTAACTCAACTTTAATACAAATTATGCAATTTCGCTGTCGACATATTTTTGTTCGATTAAAATTAAGC
>NW_026018916.1:4616883-4618090 GCF_020466585.1 Dendroctonus ponderosae
AAATTGTTAGATACTTGAATAAATAAAAATAAAACCCAAGAGTTTATTTATCTTCCAAATTGAGCGAATAATTCAAACATAACTTTCATATCTAAATTTTTTATCAGAACATGTTTTTATCAGAAAACATTTTCGAGTCAAAGTTGAAAAGCAAACTACCATTAATTTTTTACAACAACTTTTCAAATTTAAGCCAGTCTTCAAGCGGCTCTTTGCAAACTTAATTGCAAGTGGGCCTACAAAAATTGATTTCGGCAAAACCAAAAAAGTCAGCAACTGGAAAAATGTTGCAATACAAAGCCCGGATGCAAGTCTATGTATTCTAAAAGTTTTCCTTTTGTGTCGTGCTCAGGGGGTTTTGGAGAACTTTTCAAATTTCACTAAGTATTCGAGCTTTCAGATCAGCTGTACGCCAAGCTATCGATGCGACATGTTTCGATTTCCACAGCATCATCAGGCTCTGAAAGGGAGTTTTTGAAGCGCAAGTAAGTTCTGGACGCGTACTCGTTGCACGTGCGCTTTCGTAAATGAATTCTGCAAACCCGCAAGACCAATGGCGGAAAATCAGAGAATTTGCTATCAAAGAAGAGTACAAGTTGCAAGATGGCGTAAGCCTAATAGTCCTCCAATAAGGCCACACTAATTGAATTTCCGTTGTTTTTTGCTGTTCGGAAATTCGCTCGAAAATTTCCTGGATAGCACTCGCATTTCGTCGCATAACATGCATATTGATGCATTTGCCGTTGGTTTTTATTCCCACTGTATTATTAATATAATCTAATTTACAATGTTTAATTAACAACAATTAAACAACAATATAATCTAATTTACTAGTACATGTTGAGATTCCCCATTGACTTAGTTTTCATCCACTTCTTGTTCTTGATCTTCATCGAAATCCTCTTCTTCATCGTTGGTTGCATCTTGGTACTGTTGGTATTCAGAAATTAAATCATTCATGTTGGATTCAGCTTCAGTAAATTCCATTTCGTCCATGCCTTCGCCGGTGTACCAATGCAAGAAAGCCCTGCGCCTGAACATGGCGGTGAATTGTTCAGAGATACGTTTGAAGACTTCTTGGATTGCAGTGGAATTTCCAATGAAAGTAGCAGACATTTTCAGGCCTCTGGGTGGAATGTCACAAACGGCAGTCTTAACGTTGTTGGGGATCCATTCGACGAAGTAGCTGCTGTTCTTGTTCTGGATG
>NW_026018916.1:4618190-4619740 GCF_020466585.1 Dendroctonus ponderosae
AAATAAGTCGTAAAATTGGCCACTTGAGCCCAATTTTACTAATCTCAGATCGTACTCGGAAGAAATATAAAATAAACTACGATATATGATATTGTATATACTTTTCTGACTGTTTCAATTCCAAATCAAATTCATTCATTTATTGTCTCTATCAATCAAAATACGTTTCGGTGTATTTTTCCACCATCATCAGATTTTATGTGTAGCGTTGCTGCTGCTTTAAGCCTTGGCATGTATTTGGAGTAAAAAATACTGAGCATTTTATTCGTTTTGTGTCCGATAATCGACAAAATTAATACTGAAACCCAGGAATGAATTTGATTTGGGATATATGATATATATGATCAATCAGTAGGTAAATAATACCAGGAACAATATTATATTTATTTGATTTCATTTTCGGTAGAAAAAAGTCTTCGAAGTCCCTATCTGGATTACTGACTTGTTCAGTATACCTTGAAGCTATTTGGCATTTGAAAGTTGTTAAATTCTATTGCAATTCTATCCAAATTCTTATTGTTGATTTTTTAAACATCTGTTAAGTTTACGTTAAATATGTATCTGGGTATTTTGATAATTTTGCCCATTTTCCTCTATTAAGATTTTGAATATTTTTGGACGCACAATCTGGGGGGCGGCGGATTTTTCAGCTATTTAGCACTCAACCGACAGAAAACCAACAGTATCAAAAATACATATTGAAAGCCATGCTTGTGGCATATCACATCGAAAGCTTTTCCTCAAGGGTAGAAAAAATGTTGATGTAATGTTCAGCTAAAAGTATCGTTAAACGACGTAGTAACGGAATATGTCTTATACTTTTTATATACATCGATAAGGAAATGTTGGCAGTTTTTTCAAAAAATGCTTGAATTCAAGCAGTTTTAGATTTGCACGTTTTTTCTTGAGTGCAAAATCCACTTGAACATGACGCTGCTTTTTTCCGCCCTTGTATCAGCTATCTAAGTAAGTTGTATTTTACGCCCTGTAAATCAAACGCATAGTTCTGTTACAGTAAATTTCTATTCGGCAAATAAAATTGCTTAATTAGTAAACTGAAACTCGGCTGTTACTAAATACCTCTTCATATAATGTTACACGAAAATTCAAGACCCCCAAATACTACACAAATGCTGAGCAGAAAGCCACTACGAACTACTTGCTATGAACAGAACCTCGTCAAAAATTTGAAGGAAGTTGCTCATTCGAACTTTTCTTTGAAAAATTTTTGAAAACTGTTCTGGAAATTGCACCCGATAGCCAATATTTGTTTGGTAAATTAAAGGTTCAAAATTGTCTAAGTCTTGTTCTATGGCCTAATTTGTTATGAAGACTCGACCCCTAAGTTTGTTGTTTGTTGTTGCGGTTTGGTACAAAATGAGTAAAATTCTCGGACCAACATTTAGTTGGTCGAGTTCTAGGGAATTCTAAGATTCTTCCATCGACCGCACGCCCCTGAATTTTTGGCAATTTTTCGGTATAAAAGCGCCAGCCGCAGTCGAAATATTGTGTGTGTATTGTAAGTCGAGACCATCAGTTGTTGCATTCTA
>NW_026018916.1:4619840-4619978 GCF_020466585.1 Dendroctonus ponderosae
AAACAAGCTCTCCTTAAAAGAATCATAACTATTAATCTGCAGCAAGTATCAGCTGGAAGGTTTCGCAAAATATAAAACACACTTGAATCTGAGAATCGTGTAATTTTGATCGAAATCACATTAGGTCTTGATTTTTTA
>NW_026018916.1:4620408-4621858 GCF_020466585.1 Dendroctonus ponderosae
CCGAATCCAACCAATAGCGCGCTCTCCTAAAAAAATCATAACTTTTACGATGGACCAAGTACGAGCTTGAAAGTTTTGCAGGATACAGCAGACAATTGAGCCTAATTTAGAAATTTTTATTAGAAAAGCACAAGATCCTGATTTATTGCTGCATTTTAAATACAAGGAGCACATGTAGCCAAAAGCGCGCATTTCATTTAAAAAATTGCAACTACGAACGCAGGACAAGTTCGACCTTGAAAGTTTCGGCACATGGCGCACACATTCTATTTTCATAATTGAGAAATTTTTGTTGTAATGGCACCAGAGCCTAACTTTTTCTGTTGTTTAAACGCGAACTTGTAAATGAAAGTTTCCAGCCAAAAGCGTGCTCTAGTTGAAAAATTTATAACTACTCATGTGGGGCAAGTACGAACGTGCAAGTTTTGCACAATATATGGGACACTCCATCCTAATCATTGGGAAGGAAATTTTGATTGAAGTGGCACGAGATGGTGATTTTTGGCCACTAAACACAGGTTTGAAAATGAACCTTTGCAGCCAAAAAATCGCTGTCGTTAAAATATTTGTAACCATTAATAAGGGGCAAGCACAAACTGGAAAAGTTCCCCAAAATATAGCAGACATCTGAGGAAAGAAAAAAAATTGAAACAGCACTCCGAGTCCAGATTTTCTGCTGCTGTTTAAACGAGTCGAAAAATTTAAGTTTGCAGTCAAACGCGCGCTCTCGTTGATAAGTGTGTAACTACTCATCTGGGGCAAGTACAAACGTGTAGGGTTTGTACAAAATACAGGACGTTTCATTATAATAACTGGGAAATTTTGATGGCAGTGGCACGAGTTGGTGATTTTTCGCCACTGTTTAAATACGGGTTTGAAAATGAACCTTTTCAGCCAAAACATCGCACTCGTTGAAATATTTGTAACTGTTAATAAGGGACAAGCACAAACTGGAAAAGTTCCGCAAAATATTGCAGACATCTGGGTCTGAGAATAGAAAAAAATCAATGAAACATCACTGGGTGCTGATTTTTGTCGGGTGTCTAAACGTGAGTCTAGAATGAAAGTTTTCAGCCAAAAGCAAAAGCCATCCAAACGTGAGTCTAAAAATGGGTGTTAACAATCAAAGGCGCTCTCCTTTTAACAAAATTGTAACTACTAAGCTGGAACAAGTGCGAACTTGAAAGTCTTACACGATCGAGGAGAGAGCTGAGCCTCAAAGCTGATAAATTTCTGTTAAAATCGCGTTAGATTCTGATATTTTGCTACTGTTTAAACCAGTCACTAAAAATGAGTGTGTCAAGCCAAACCGAAACAAGCTCTCCTTAAAAGAATCATAACTATTAATCTGCAGCAAGTATCAGCTGGAAGGTTTCGCAAAATATAAAACACACTTGAATCTGAGAATCGTGTAATTTTGATCGAAATCACATTAGGTCTTGATTTTTTA
>NW_026018916.1:4622288-4622409 GCF_020466585.1 Dendroctonus ponderosae
CCGAATCCAACCAATAGCGCGCTCTCCTAAAAAAATCATAACTTTTACGATGGACCAAGTACGAGCTTGAAAGTTTTGCAGGATACAGCAGACAATTGAGCCTAATTTAGAAATTTTTATT
>NW_026018916.1:4622509-4623568 GCF_020466585.1 Dendroctonus ponderosae
CGTTTTTAGAAAGTGAACCATCGATAAGGAAATGTTGCAGTTTTCTCAAAAAATGCTTGAATTCAAGAAGTTTTAGATTTGCGTGGTTTTTTTTTTCAGTTGCAAAATTACTTGAACATAACGCTGCTTTTTTCGAAGTTTCTCCAGAACCATTCGAGCCAGAGAAGTCGTTTTGGCATCGTTGGATAGAGAATTGAAAAGTCGATTCAGTCGTAACAACGTGAGTGAGGAAATTAGAGTAGTTTTGACCCAGAAAGTGAAATTTGAATATCAGACACTTAGGTTCAAGATTATGCCAAAGTTTAATGTTTTTTCGTCCCGTTTCTGCTCATATCTCCGAGGCAAAATGAGCAAGAACGCCCATTTGTACATCATTCCAGACAGAAATAAATGGCCTTTTTAGAAAGTGAACCATGGATGGGAAAATGTTGGCAGTTTTCTCAAAAAAGGCTTGAATTCAAGAAGTTCAAGATTTGCGTGGTTTTTTTTTGAGTTGCAAAATCGACTTGAACATGACGCTGCTTTTTTCGAAGTTTCTCAAGAATCATTCGAGCCACAGAATTCGTTTTGACATCGTTGGATAGAGAATTGAAAAGTCGATTCAGTCGTAACAACGTGAGTGAGGAAATTAGAGTAGTTTTGACCAAGAAAGTGAAATTTCAATATCAAAACTTAGGATCAAGATTATGCCAAAATATCATCTTTTCCGGCCCGTTTTTGCTCATATCTCGGAGGCAAAATGAGCAAGAACGCTTATTTGTACATCATTCTAGACATAAATAAATGGCCTTTTAAGAAAGTGAACCATGGATGGGGAATTGTTGGCAGTATTCTCAAAAAATGCTTGAGTTCAAGAAGTTTTAGATTTGCGTGGTTTTTTTGGAGTTGCAAAATCCACTTGAACATGACGCTGCTTTTTTCGAAGTTTCTCAAGAACCATTTGAACCACAGAATTCGTTTTGGTATCGTTGGATAGAGAATTGAAAAGTCGATTCAGTCGTAACAACGTGAGTGAGGAAATTCGAGTAGTTTTGACACAGGAAGCGAAATTTGAATATC
>NW_026018916.1:4623668-4640564 GCF_020466585.1 Dendroctonus ponderosae
AAACAGAAATTAAATCGCTCCCAGCAATCAGAATTTATACAGTTCCAAAATTAGCGTAAATTTGGCCGTGTAACGGTTATTTCGGGCGCCGAGAAAACCTCTTTTATCTTCAGACCAACAACGAAGTCAAGGAATAAGCGGCTTTTCAGGCCTATACATTTTCTGGAAAACTGCATATTTCAAAACATTTTAGGATTTTTTGATCATTTTGCCCAGTGGCGTAGAAAAAGGACCAAAATAATCCTTTTCAATCAATCAATTCAATGGTTCAATCCCAAAATCTTCAAATTGTTCTTGAGAAACTTCGAAGAAAGCAGCATCATATTTGCGTCAATTTTGCAACTCAAAAAAAACACGCAAATCTAAAACTTCTTGAAACCAAGACTTTCCTGTGAAAACCAACATTTCCTTATCGATGGTTCGAAGACCATTTAGTTCTCTCTGGAATGAAGTAAAAATAAGCGTTCTTGCACATTTTACTTCCGAGAAATGTTCAAAAACGGGACGGAAAACATGAACCGCGCCTGCTAACTATAAGAATTTGTAAAACGTCTAGATAAACTGAACCGTGGACTTCTTTGCATAGGACAGAAGAAACCGTTAAATACCAAATTAAACCATTCACTTCTTTGGAAAACGGGGCAAAAATCCCAATGAACCCCAAAATTTTACCAATGCTCATTAAATAACTACGTATAAGCATTGGTAAAACGTCTCCAATGAATATGCTATAACATAAAGATTTTAATTCGGTTCTTCAACTTTAAAACACGTTTGGTGAAGATAAAGGGGCGATTTTGCATAAGACGGAAACAATATTAAAATTCCAAATTACACCACTCAGTTAGTCTTTGGAAAGCTGGCGAACTAATCTACCATTCAAACGGATATCCTCCATTAAGATCTCTCAGCCAAATAATTCCTCGACTCGTCACTTTCCATCTGCATCCATTTTTGGCCTGTTCGTTCGATAACGATTTCTAAATCTGAGTCGCTTCTAGTTTAGGCAATAGGCCGATTTTTGTTAATAACAACATTCAAACGCGTTTGTCACCCCACATAAAAAGCACATTTGAACTGACCTTCTACTATCAATAAGTATTTATCTGAAAGTTCGAAAACAGAGAGGAATGAAGTCATCGGCAGGATCCTTAAATAATTGCCCGGTTAATTTGGAATTCAAAAAACATCAATTAAAGCTTAAAATGAGTGGGTTTGGCAAAAAACGCCGTTATGATGACCCATCTGATCGGCTCAAAGTCGTCGTTTCCAGGCACCCATATAATAATTTTTTTCTTGCGCCTTGAGATGAATTAAAATAAAGTAGTGCATTAGAGACATTACAAAAGTTGTTAAAAACCGATTAGGTATGTTCCCTTTCTCCAGTAAGTAATTACCAGGAGATTAACGTGAAATGGCTTCTTTCCATTGCCATCTGCCAATTACGCAGAGCGGATGTTTCGACTTCAATAAAATATGCGACTTTTGTTTTTATTTGAGGCGAATTTCTGCTACCAGCTGGTTATGCGACCTGAAGAAAGTTCCATTAGAATCATTTACGAGGATTCCGTGCAAATTTGTTCGCAAATTTTACAAAATAGTGTGTTTATTAATTCGTTCATTTTATCGTTTTTGCTCTCATTTGGATTGATTACAGTTTTCGATATTCCAACTATTTTGCAAGAGAATGTAACAGGATAAGGACTAGATCTAAAATCAATCATCAACCTACACCAAAGAGAGAGTGGTTATGTATGCAAATCCGCAATAATAGGCTGAAGATTTTGAAGCACAGATAAGCGAAATTACATGCCAAGTTATCCGGACTTAGAAAGTGATCAACTGAATAACACACATCGTAACAACAATGGATCAAAAGCCATTTATAAGGAAGAATGCAAAGTATTGGATAATTCAATGGTTTTATCTCGGTTCGTGTTTTAAAAGGAAAGTTATGGAAAACAGTTGATTAAATATTCGTGTTTACTAAGCTCACTGATTAAGTGTCACAGTTTTCTTGAGGCAAATCTCTTCTCCTCAATATGCGATGTAAATAACAAAATAACCCGCTGACACGTTTGCTTATCTTTTAATGCACTTGCTGCAATCGTTTATTTTTGGTGTCCCGACACTAAACATTATCAATGTCCAATGAAATTTCGATTCGTTCCGAAGTTTGAAGGCAAATAATTTAATCTTCTGAAGACGTGAGCCACTCGTGCTTCGAAACGCCAGGAAGAGATTTGAATACACCGCGGTATAAAAACCTCACCAGATTCAAGGAAAACCAATCTGGTCTGATAATTTATAATGCGTAAATAATAACGTTTAATAAATCTTAGTATAAGTAAGTTTTAAGCCAAAAATGGCCAATTTAGAACCTACAGATGCGCCAAACATGTTGTTTTCAGTTCTAATAGTAGAGCGAGCAAAAAATTCCGACCCTGATTTTCGTAACTTTCTTCCTGTTCAACTTCGATGAGAAAAGGTTTTATACTTTTTCTGTAAGAGCCATCGCTTTCGAGCAAATGAAATAAAATCGATTTATTGCATTCCGCCGGCAGGTTTTAATGCATGGGCTTGAAAATAGCACACTTACATTTTATCAATATTATTGCAGTATATTATTACTACCCGCAGTTTACACCAGTTTTTCGTTTTTGCTTTATTCCAAATCTACAGTCTACTTTCACTGCAAACGAAAATTCTTTGGACTCATTCTTAGGCTTGAACGAGGAATAAACTTTTTACAAAATGGAATATTTAAATCCTGCTCATTAATTGCAGCTGGAAACTGCTTAATATCTTAAAAAAATGAGCTTTCTTCTAATGCACGCATTTGCCCGTTTTCAAACTACTATCTGTGTTTGCCTGATTGCTAAGGTCTGCCTAAGTGCAATTTGCATTTTCCTGTTTTAACACTGTTTTTCTATACATATTTCTCTGACTTAAGCCAAATCAGATTGCAAAGAATATTGAACTTGATTGAAACTTGTAAAATTGGTTTTTGGTATTTTTCTCAGTTAAAGCGCAAAATGAGGATCCACTGTTTGCTCTTTTATCACTTTACACCAAATTTCGTCTTCCACATCGGAGTTTAGTAAATATCCTCAAAAGAAAATCCTGATAATTAATTTTTTGTCATCAGCGTCGTAAGTCTTCATTTCGAAGCGATATTATGGAAAGCGCTATTTTAATTTTTTTTTGTTTTTGCGTCGCAAAGCCCGAAATGTGAAAATATCAGCGTATTTATTAATTTTACAAATGAATCCTTAATTAAACTCAAATGTATTGAACGTATGAAACTCACAATTTTCCAGTTCGTCTAATTTTCATCTTCATCCATATTTTCCTGGCTGCTGTCTGCTTAAGTGCATCAGAACCTCTACTCCTTTAGGTATAGAACGGAGTTTAATCAGGTTGTAACAATTATTCGGCAGTTTTCGAAAATATTGAATAAACAATAGGAAGTTTTTTGTAACAAACTACTTGGCGAATCTAATGGCGTCGGAAAAATCCAATTTTTACACCAGCGTAGAATTTGTGTCAAGTTAATTTCGACCGTATCTTGACAATAACGCGTTTAAAGTTTTGAATTCAAATACAAAAAATGCTTTAATCATTAGAATGAAACGGTTTTATAATTATAAACACAATTTGCTTTCAGGAGGAAGTTTACTTTCAACGCCGAAAAAATGGGTCACTAGAATGTATTCACAAAATATTTTTATCGAAAATATTTAAAAATTGGAGCCTTAAACACGAATGTTGATGTTGACTGAAATAAATCGTAATTGCCATAAAATATTTACGGATTTTTTAAAAAATTCCCGAAAACCTCGAGGTTGTTTAGCGTTTTTCTGTTTTCTACACCAATTCGAAAAGTCCAAGGTAAAGAGCATCATTTTGCCCTCGAAATGGTCCTTACAACTTCAGTTATTTAGTTCTCGCGTAAAATATAGAATCTTTCGAAAAATGTTCGAGAAATTTGCAGGAATAAATTAAACCAGAACGTTCAAGCAGTTCAGGCCTATTTTTTTCAAGCCAGAAATTGGCATTTGAAATGGAAAAATTCGTCAGGAAATCGGACAAAAACACAGCCAAAACCTCAAAGCATTTAAGTCAGCTAAAACACTCAAACAGATCCCAGATAACTAAAGAATCTATCAAGAATTTAGCCAATTCTTTGACGAAAATTTGCACTATCCACATACAAAGCAAACTAAATATTTCAACTGATTTTATTTGAACCTTTTTTTGCGTGTTCCTAGTTTCAACGAGAAAACTGCAGGAATTTCTCTCTGCTCTGAAAAATGTATTTACCTTCGATGGTTCACGTGTTAACATAAGAACCGCAATGGTAAAAATCTGTGGCAATTTGTATACACTTTCTCCTGCATGCACCAAAATATTGCAATCCTGCCATTGGTATTCTTACATACAGCCTGTTGTGCCACTTAGAAGATCCCCGTAATTTCTCTTTGCTTACTACTCACGTTTGATTAGTTTCTTCATCTTTATTCTGTCTGTACTTAATCAATCTTTACCTAGTTTACCTTGTTGGGTTTTCAGCCGAAAACACATCAGGATTCTATCAATTTATCTGAAGACTTCTACTGATACTGCAAAGGAAAACCTGTAAATCGGCCTGCAGTGAGCTGTAAATATTTCTTGAAGAATTCGGTATGCAAAGCACGCCCTGCCGGGGCATGTCTTGTCCGGTTATGCATCAGAAAGTGTAAAAAGCCAAAGACACGCAACAGGCGCTTATTTTAAGGAGCGATCGCAGCTTGGCACTTGATTTAACAATAACTTCCTGATTTAGTCCATTTTCAGTCCAGGGTTAATAGCAATTCGAGAGATGCGGGATAGAGTCTTATAACTTGTTGCCCAAAATTGTTTAAAACAATAAAATCTAAATGACAATAAAATTCGACCCATCTTTAGGCTCCTTCGTCTGGATTCTGGAAGAATTTTACCTTTAAGGGAAGCAAAAAGTTTAATTTACAGAGGGTTTAGAACATGAACTCAAAGCAACTGCAAGACCAAAAATTTGAGTTTTTTGAAACCACCCTGTAAATAGATGTGGCCGAAAAATTAAAAAACGTTTTCGATCTATTTGGTTTGCCTTGAAACTTTTGGTGCTGAGATCCAAAAAACCTCATTTTTGCCCAACGCATGTCGAACTTTTCGCAATTTTGCAGTTTTCCATTTGCCAACCTGTAGCTAATTTATCTGAGGAGGTTAATTTTTTTCTGCAACATGGACTAACAGAACACAAATAATGCTGGATAGCACTTCCAACAGAAACCCAATCGCTTGAAGCAAGCAGAAATTATCCCGTTCCAAAGTTGAGCAGTTTAGTTTGGACCCGTCTGGGTATCGATAACAAAAAGTTACTGATGTTGTAGATTATTCATTTAATGACTCTCCTATGTTCCAACATAGTATTTTCAGCCACTTTTCGATGCTGGAAAGATCAAAATGGGCCGTGCTGTTATGTTCGCTTCTTTCTCTTTGTAATGATGAACTTTACCATTGAGAGTCGCACTTGAATTGGCGACATTTCACGCAGATAGCGAGCCTTAACTGAGCCAATTAACCCAATTATTCCTCAACATGATGCAATCAACCGTGATTATTAATTTTCAATAGTCAATGAGTTTTCATGGAAAATGATCCACCTACATGCACGTTCATTAAGGCTGGTGGAATGTGTGCAGTTTTGTCACTTAATAATATAATTGAACCTTAATAATATACTAACTAGAATGAGTTAAAATGTCATTATCAGGATTTTTCATTGTTTATACTTTCCTGACTGTGTTTCAATTCCAACTCAAAATTAATTCCTGGGTTTCAGTCATTTATTGTCTTTATTTATAAATTAAAATACGTTTCGGTGTATTTTTCCACCATCATCAGTTTTTATGTGTAGCGTTGCTGCTGCTTTAAGCCTTGGCATACATTTCTAAATTGTATGGCACGGCTTAAAGCAGCAACAACGCTACACATAAAAACTGAAGATGGTGGAAAAATACACCGAAACGTATTTTAATTGATAAATAAAGACAATAAATGACTGAAACCCAGGAATTAATTTTGAGTTGGACTTATCAGGATTGTGAGCTTAGTTTATGCGAAAGAGTGTGAGAATAGATGCAGAGAGCGTTGAAATTAAGCTATTTGCCCTTAGCGGGTCCCCGGAAATTTCGCATTTTACCCAGTTAATTTAGATTGAAAATGGTTAAAATAGGTTTTAATTAATTTCCTAACCTTTAAACTAATCGAAGTCAAAAGTCGACATTTTTGGGACCGTTTGAGGTCTAAAACTCGCTATATTTTAGAATTGGTTCGAAATATCCAATCAGACTTAAAAATCTTTTTGATAGCCAGCCTTCAGAACTCTCTTTCGCCAATTAGGTTTTCCTGAAATTCCTAACCCCTGAAAAGATAAGAGCAAATATTTTAGTATTTGAAGTAACTCATATCTTGGATATAACTTTTTCCTATTTCGGTCAGCATAAAATTTCTAACCGATCCCGCTTATGAGTGTTTTTTTTAATTTTTTATCTTGTCTTTTTGTTCTGTAGATTTCAATGCAAAGTCTTCATATGAAACCTTTTCATGCATCTGCAAATTTCTGCCGCGTTGCTCTAGCCTGTCGCGGTTGATTGAATCGAGCAGCGATGTTAACAATGTTGAACACTTTAATCCAATAGACGCCCATTGAAAAAACAATTAATTTCATTCTCATTAATCTCGATTGAATCTACTACGTTTGGGTAATTCGATTTGCCAAGCCGAAAGTGAACGGAATCGATTCGCGTTCATTTCATTGATATTGAGCGCTCGACGCAAAAAACGCGATTCTACGAAACGCTCGATTAACGTTCTCCAAATTTACTTTTCAGCAAGTAAAAGTGCGAAAACAAACACCAGAAACTGTGAACTTTTGTCATTAGCGAAAATCGCTTGATAAAGACACTTTTACTTGAAATAAACCGACTATTTTCCTTATGTAAATTGCAAAAGTCAAGGTTCGAAGCTAAGGTTGGTCTCGTTACGTCGGTAAAAGTCCACACAGTTTTGCAATGAATCCTTTTAAGTTTCCTGTTTTGAAATTAACGCAACTATCGGCTTCAGGTGTGTTCTTGTTATTCACATTTTTCTTCGGGCAAGTGAACTAGCAATGATTCAAAGCAGTCATACATGTTGGGACTGGAATTCAGCCGATTACAATACAAAGAAGATAAAGAAGAACCAAGACAACCAGGAAGAAGAAAGTGAATGAAAGTCAAATATTAGTTGTAACTACTTATGTTTTCTTTGTTTCATCTTAAAAAGACCAGCTGAAATATTCAACACTGGTTTACAGTAAACGATTTTGTGTGTTCAACTAATTGGCCCCCGTGTTCCAACTATCAATACAACAAACAAATATTTGCCAACTACAAAAGTGATAAACGTGTGAACTTTCTCATGATACTCTACTGAATGGAGCGTTTGTGTGTTGCGTTTTAGTGGGATTTCCCTTTGACCCTGTTCGGAAATGCGGTCAAACGCCTTACAAACGTCCTAGTTTCATTTCGCGCCCCTGTTTGATTGTGGCTTTTGTTGCAGATGCAGATTATTTCCTCAACGGCTCATCGGGACAATATATGTATCTGGAGACGATTCAAGAAGAGACCTCGGATGATTTGAGATCAGACAGCGACGTGGATTCGAGAAATTCGCCTGTTGGATGGCTGGCTACTGATTCGGAGGATGGCAGCGTCATTTGCAACGATCAACTGGGTAAGTTTAAGTTGGAAACTAAGCTAAAGCCAGAATTTACGGAAGTTGCGAAATTTCAACACCCATCAAAATTTTATGCTCTTGTGAATGTGCCTGTTTCAATGTTTTACCTATTCTAGCTGCCTTTTGGAGATCTTTGAAAGTAAGTGTTAGTTTTTCATTTTGTGAGCACTTTGTTGATTCTGTGCACTTTTCAATGCACTTGCCTGTAAAACAGTGCAAATCTGAGGAAGAAAACAGACAGCTTCACTAATCCCGCAAATTCTACTGGACGTTTTGAGGTCTTAATTGTTGAATTAGTTCAGCAAATTCATTATTTGCTCGCCCAAGACGAAAAACCCCATCACATAATCAAATTAATCAGTGATTTATGTCGCACTTCCACACTAATAGTATACGAAATGCATAAACACTATTTCTATTTTTACCTTTTTAATTTACAATACTGGCTCGTCCAAGCAAGCCCATGTGAATTAGTGCTCGTACACATTCACAATTAAATCTACCGTCGGTTGGCAGGCTCAATTTTTTAAAACTGTCCGTATTTTCGAAGCCAGTGTGTTTCCTGCGCCCGCAAAGTCGCTAATTGTTCCACTAAAAATCCATTCCAAGTGTGAGTGTTCTGTTGGGTTAATTTCCAATTGCTCGCCCTTTATCTTGATAAAACTAAGAAAAAAACGCTTCAAAAACACTAAGTGTCTTCTTTTGTTTTTTCAGACGATGTGGAATGTGAATCCGACCGCGAAATTGCCTGCCCGCCCAAGCGAAGAAAGCAAGAGAATTTCCTCAGCTTGCCAGAAGCCGAAGATGACGAAGAACTGTCGCTGAGCAGATCGAGTAGCTTGCTGCAGTTCGAAACCCTCGAAAAAGAGTGCCAGGAAAATCAATCGCCCCGGATTTTCTCGCAGTTTTCCTTCGATCCTCTTGACATAGCCAAGACTGATGTCCAGGACTTCAGCCCTGGGTTTGAGGTGGATATTTTCCAAACTTTTGGAAATGAGTTGAATCGGTGAGTAGCCAACTCCTATTACTAGTAGACGGTTCAATGTTTCATCTCTTACAGCTCCAAGCAAAGCTCCAGTCGGGACTCGCTTCTCTATAACGTGTCCACCAGATACTCCAGCTCAGATTCCAGCGACTCCGACACAACCGTGGAAAATTCCCGGTAAGGAAACGCATTTTCCGAAAGTACGCATTAACGCTAAACTCTGAATGTTCCTCTCGA
The DNA here is from genome assembly GCF_020466585.1 of Dendroctonus ponderosae. NCBI lineage: Eukaryota > Metazoa > Arthropoda > Insecta > Coleoptera > Curculionidae > Dendroctonus > Dendroctonus ponderosae. Next base: position 4,632,691 of record NW_026018916.1, read on the forward strand.
AGATCGTGCGACAATCTGAAGACCTGGCGCAGCTTCGATAGCTTGCAGTTGGGCGGCAATGGAGGCACCAAGAAGTTCTCCAGTGAAAATCTGAGCGAAGACAGCGGCTATGGAGAACAGCTGCTCAGCAGCTTGAATAATCACGCCAAACTTACCAATCCTTTCATGGTAAGTCTGAGCAGCAGCACGGGCAATCTGATGGGGCTGAGGAAGAGCGATAGCAACAAGATGGCCAAAACGATTGACGATAATCCGCCCAAGCGGAAGAAGAACAGCTATGTTGGCTTTGGTGCTTACGACTGTGATGTTTTCCAGGTAAGCACTGGGTTTTAGGCAGATATGAGAGCGTGGTCAGTTTGACTTTGAACATGTATCGGGCAGGATGAAAAAAGCAAAATTTCTTCGATCTTTTATGATACGAAAGAAAAGTGACTTTAAAGTGGAATTTTTTCCACAGAAAGCGGAAGTTGTGGCAAAATCTCTGAAAGAGCTCACTTAACATTTTCTGCGACTATCACAAGAAAGGCCGTTGTCTGGTGTATGTGAGCTTAATTTCAAAGTACGCCAATTTTCTTATCGAACGGTATTTTTCCTTTTAAAGCTGCTTTAGAATCAATGGARCTGTGGATGAATCAAATGCTAAGATTCTTCAAAAACTGGCAATAAAAAGTTTTTAAAATTYCAATGTCTCAWTGTTGTTGGGAATATCTAAAAGGGTTCAGTTAACATCCCCTGGTAAGCGAAGAAAAAGGGCCATGGCTTGTTCCTTGAAGCATCATTTCAATTTGTCGTTGGAAAATGGTCCTCCTCGCTTTGAAATCGCTGAGGAAAGAACAGAACTATGGATAAAGCAAGTGCCAATCAGTTTCCATAAATTGCAACAAATGAAATGTTTAAAAGCTTCAATTATCTCTATGGAGTAGATGAAAATGGCCTTTGATGCGTTCCGTTACTCATTGAAGCCACTTGAATCTCTCAAAGCTTTGCAAAAATGCGTAAAACTATTACTAACCATCTTCTGGGGACGCGGCAAAGAAGATCATATCTTGGCCTTTAAAGCCTCATTGGAAAGGGTCGAAACCCCTTTATGAAATGGTCTCATCTTGAGAGTGCTTTTGGGAAACAATTAAATGAGGGATCAAGCAAACATCGAGCTAATTCCAGAAATAATTCAAATCTTAATCTTTGTAAGTTGCGGCAAGATGTCCCAAAAGAGCTCACTTAACATTTTCTGAGGCTATCACAAGAGAGGCCGTTGTCTGGTGTATGTGAGCTTAATTTCAAAGTACGCCAATTTTCTTATCGAATGATATTTTTCCTTTTAAAGCTGCTTTAGAATCAATGGAGCTGTGGATGAATCAAATGCTAAGATTCTTCAAAAACTGGCAATAAAAAGTTTTTAAAATTTGTCTCAATGTTGTTGGGAATATCTAAAAGGGTTCAGTTAACATCCCCTGGTAAGCGAAGAAAAAGGACCATGGCTTGTTCCTTGAAGCATCATTTCAATTTGTCGTTGAAAAATGGTCCTCCTCCCTTTGAAATCGCCGAGGAAAGAACAGAACGATGGATAAAGCAAGTGCCAATCAGTTTCCATAAATTGCAACAAATAAAATGTTTAATAGCTTCAATTATCTCTATGGAGTAGATGCAAATGGCCTTTGATGCGTTCCGTTACTCATTGAAGCCACTTGAATCTCTCAAAGCTTTGCAAAATTGCGTTAAACCATTACTAACCATCTTCTGGGGACTCTGCAAAGAAGATCATATCGTGTTCTTTAAAGCCTCGTTTGAATTGGTCGAAAATTCTTTATAAAATTGAGAGTGYTTTTGGAAACAACTAAATGAGGGATCAAGCAAACATCGAGCTAATTCCAGAAATCTAGCAGTTCATATTTTGAAGATCTTTATTCATACTGGGAAACAGATGGAAACAATCTTGAAAACTGCTCTTTGCTCAAAGGAGTTTTTTGAGGACGGATACACTAAATATCTTCTGGGAAGACCGCAAGGAAGACCATGGCTTGTTCTTTAAAGCATCTTTTGAAAGGGTCGACAATTCTTTATGAAATGGTCTTCATCTTCAAGATTAGAAGATCTTCAACTACTTCTGGGCAACAGATGGAAATTCTCTTTGAAACTGTTTTTCGCTCAAAGACGTTACTTGGAGCGTCTTCAAGCCATTGAAAATGTTTGAAAAAGCTACCCTTAACATCTTCTGGGAAGGCAACAGGCCCATATCTTGTTTTTTAAAGTGTAATTTGAGAGCGCCTTAAATTGGATATTAAATGGCCTCAACCCAGTTGAGATGGATGAGGAGACAACATAATATGCAAATATAGCGCCTGTTCCCGAAATACCAACAAGGAGCGCTTTTGAGTTCCGAAATAATCACTCTGGAACAGATGGAAATTGTCCTTTCAATTCTCCACCATTTCTATGAAATGTTTCTAACCTAATCCATAGAAATTCTATGGATGAAGTGAGTTTCGTCCAGAAACATAAACATTGCCCTCTTCTAAGCTCATAAATCGACATTATCCACCGAGTGAAAGGTTTGGTCTTTTAGTAGAACACTCCACCCTCTTCCAATTGGAGATAAGTGTTCTGTTTTTGAACCCACTTTGCCTCATTTTTCAACTCTCAACTAACCCAATTTCTGTTGTTTTCCAGAACTTCAATGGCAACTTTGGAGTCTCCTACCAGGACCTCTCGATCTTCGACCGATACGATCCGTTCAGCGAACCGCTGAACAAAACCTCCCCACTAACCGATGTGTTTCTTCGCAAAAAACACGCCCGCCAACTGTTAAACTCGATTGGCGCTGCTCAGACGCACGCCATTAACTTGAATATAAATTTAGATCCAGAAACGAGTTATTCTAAGTCGGCTAAATTTAGCGCTTGTAATGTCTCGCATGCGGCCAGCGTACCCAATTTGCTTCAGAGCACCGAAAGATTGCCAGTTGACATTCAGGATTCAGTTGTAAATGTTTGCAGCGTGCCAAAAGACTTGAATTTCCTTGGAGAGTTCAACAGTCCAACTACTGCATCTGTGGCGGAAAAGAACTGGGACTTGGCGGATCTGAGCTGCAATTTGTGTGATAAGAGTGAGAGTTTTGAAGCTGCTGGTGAGTGTGCGGTTGTAGTGGAGGAAGAGCCGTTTAAGTTGCGTTTGGAAGCTACTGAGGAAGAGGAAACTGTAGAGGATGATCGTTTGAGTGCACACAGTGACGACATGTCGAGCTACAGGCGTGAAGGGTCTTATAATGAAGCCATGAGCAATCGCGTGGACTTGAGTGACGACGAAAACTCTTTGCGTTTCAAGGCGAAGCTCCCTAAATCTCCTATAGTGGATTTCGACCGCAAGGTACTCAGGCCTATCTCAGAACAGTCCTTGCATAGTCTTCTGAGCAGCACGTCCAGTCTACAAGGCTGCAATCAGCCGCTTTCCTATCTGGAAAAACCGGTTTTCACCAAATCCGCGCCAGTTAAGAGATATGAAAATAAACCGGCGGTTGCCGTGAGTACTCCCGACTTGAACCGGATTGAACCAGTGGTCAAGAGGGAAAAAGAGTCGTTTTTCGATGACGATCGCAGGAAAAGTACTCTGGAAATTTCCGGAAGTAAATACGACACTTCCAGGATGGAGGAGGAGAGGAGCCGGAACATTCTTCTGGATAACACCAGCACGGATGAAAATGAGGTCGTGGTGAGGAGGAAGGGATCGATTATTAAGAGCAGCACCAGCACATCCGGAATGAGCGACATTGACGACAAAACTTTGAGGCATTCTGTGAAGAGTTTCACTGGCAGCAGTGGGAGTAAAGGTGAGTTTTTCCTTCTCCAATCCTTTAGTCGCTGTCACATTTCTCCAACATCGGGTTTTCCCGATAAATACAGCTCATTTTCTGTGTCAATTCCAGGCGTGCACTTTTCGCCAGTGGTGGCGGAAGTAAACTGGCAGGACGACGCCAGCAATTCTACAGTAACTCCAGATAGAGACTCGCTGTACTCTTTGAACAGTTCCTCGCCTGAGCCGCGCACTCCGCCTCCAAAGCCAAAACTCCTCAAACCGAAGCCTCAATACGGCTCAATACCCAGCAGAAGAAGCGTGTCCCAACCGGACTTGAGCGACAACGAGGTGAAAACCTACAAGCGGGAATTCATTGACTCTTTCAACAGTTTGAGGCAGCAGGACGTGAGTAAGAGCCAACCGGATGTTAGCCGAATTAAGCGCAGAGGTGAGTAGAGCAAGAAGTCCTTTTTTCAACTTGGATGCTGGTTTTCACTTTATTTGTTTTGCCCGCATTCCTGGACCGTTGGCGAACGTCGAGTAAGTACTTTAGATGGTGGGTGTTGATATTTCCTGCAGAAAACCCAGAAAAATGGACATTTATTATTTCATTCGAAAGTCTTGGCACGTGTTCAATTTGATGACGAGATTGAAACATAATTAGCAACTCTTTGCGAAACATTTGGGTATTTGACATCGTTTCTAGAGAGACATTTTCCACACAGAACAAGGCCAAAGAAGTTTAAATGAAAATGCGAAATACACCCACACCTCACCCGAACAGTTTAAAATATCTGAGTAATTAGAAATGTAATTTCTATTTGCTGTTCATAGACGGAAAGTGAACTTTGACCTAAAAATCACCGACTTATTCAATAAATGTGTTATTTCTGTTGGTTTCAGGGTCGCAATTGGTGCGCAAAGATTTGGATGGTTGTACAGTGAAAGCGTACATTGATGTGGATGGTGTTCAGTATCGGCACACTCATTTGGATCTGAAAAGTCTTAGTCAAACATCTTTGGCTGGATCCAACACCGCCTTAAGTGAGTATTAATAACTGCTGTAGATCACGAGCTGAAAATGGTTCATTTCTTTGCCAAAACCTTTTTAAACTTCCTAAATTACTGCGAACATGTACAAGTTATACAAGTTGCGCTAATCACTGTTATTTATGCTGCAAGCCGCTGTTTTATCTTGAAAATCCTAGTGTTTGTGGCACTTTGAAGAATTTCGTTAAATTGCATTTTCAAGGATTGTTTTTCTAGCAAAACCATAGTTTCTTTTTGTTAAATAATCCAAAAACTGCGTAAGTTATATCAGGAGCGTCGCCTATATTTATCAACTACGTTTTGAGTTTTAGCTGCATTCAAAACATCTTTGTTTTGGTAGCAATTTAAACAAATTTTGAAGGCCCATTGGAAATAATTCTTCTGCTTACTAAAGCTTATTCTAATTGTCCAAATAACTGAAAAAATGCGCAAGTTATAGAACTTGCGTCAAATGAAGCAATGAGCTGCGGGCTGATTTACTTAAAACTGCTCAGTTTTTGGGTAATTTGAAAAATATCAAAAGAACCATTTTACTTGCAAAACTCTTTTATAATTTACTAAATTTCTTGAATTTTTTTTTGGTAAGCAAGTTAAATTCGATTCGTCAAAAGCGCTGATAAAAATGTACTTTCAAGGCTGCTGATTCAGTTCAAAATTTCTCGTTTCTTTGCTAATTTCTTAAAATTCATTTTAAAGTTATTTATTCAGTAAAATTATTTTTTTCTTAAACCCTAAACATCGGTTTTTTATTGCCTAAGCTTTTAATTTTCGATTTTAAATATCGAAGTTTTTGAGAGAATTTGAGAGTTTTTGGGCGCCCGAAAAAGAACTTTTTATAGACTTTTTTTGCGGGCAAAACCCACGAGTATATAAAGTGCGTTAACTGCGTTTATTTATTTCGAAAAATTGTTTGGATATTTTTAGAAAACCTAAAGATTGTTTGTTGGTGAAAAATTATTTGAAAATTTTCTAAATAACTCGGAAAAGTTCGATTCCTACAAGCCGCGTCACGGAGCAAATAAAATTGAAATTTTAATGCTGCTCATTTATTTAAAAACTTCCATTTTCTGGGGCAATTTTTTGAATTCCTGAAAGCACATTTTTAAACTGTTTTTTTAAGCCATCTTTATGTCTAAGTTGCGCTAATCGCTGTTACATATTTATGTCTGAAGCTGCTGCTTAAAAATCTGAATTCTTATGGCTATTTAAAGAAAATGAAGTAAGTTTTTAAGATATTCTTCCGAGGTAAATTATTTTTTGTTCAATTTGCTAAATAACCCAGAAAACCAGCGCGAGTTTTTGGATTGTGGCTTCATTTAAAATACTCCAATAACTCTCAAATTTTGTCAAGCACATTAAACGAATATTTTTTAGAATTTGTTTTGTAGCAAAACCGTTCGTTTTCAGGTTGCCTCCCAAATAACCCCATTTGTCGTGAAAATACGAATTTTTAGAGCGGTCATAAATTTATTTAAATAATATTTTTCCAAATTTGTTTGAGAGCAAAACCGATCGTTTTCGAGTTGCTAAATACCCCAAACACTTTACGAATTTTATGGGAAACGCTCCAGACCCTTATAGAAAATTTGGGACGCGGCTTGATTTTGTCTTGATTATTAAGACAATTTTGCCAATTCCTGAAAGCACATTTCAAACTATTTGTTTGCGCGTAAAACCATCTGAAATTTTTTACGTAACTCAAAAAACCCGGCAGTTATACGAGATGCGCCAATCACTGTAATTTATGTCTCTAGCTGCTGTTTTATGCAAAAAACCCGAATTTTTGGGGCGGTTTTAATATTTATTGAAATAATATTTTTTCAGGAGCAGAACCGTTTTTTTAATTTGCTGAATAACCCAATCACCTTTCGAATAATATTGGAGACGCTCCAGATCCTTATAGAAAATTTGGGTTGCCGCTTGTTTTAAAAATTCCAGATGTTCATACAATTTTGCCAATTCCTGAAAGCACATTTCAGAGTATTCATTTAGGGACAAAACTGTTTTGAAATTTTCCAAGTAACTCAAAAAACCCAGCAGTTGTATGAGATGCGCTAACTGTGCTAACTAATGTGTGTTTTAAGCTGCTGTTTGATCTAAAAAATGCTCATTTTTGTGCGTAATTTAAAATATTTTTTTAGGCAAATTAAGAAAAGGAAACTTTCTAAGGGAAACCGTTAATTTCAAGTTGCTGGACATCTTAAGAATTGCGCCAGTTATAACAGACCCCATGCATTTTCATGTGCTTAAAGCGCGCAGCTTTGTTTAAAAATTCCCGGTTTTTGAGACAATTTCACTAATTGCTCAAAGCACATTTTAAAGTATACTTTTCCGCATAAAACCCTTTTTCGATTTTCGCATTGGCTCCAAAAACGCAGGAGTTATATGAGATGCGCCATTTGTTGTAATATATTCAACAGGCTGAAGCTTTATTTAACAAAACATCCTGGTTTCTGGACCAATTAAAAAAAAACTCGATCATATTTTAAAGAGATCCTTTGCAGACAAAACCCGTTTTTTATTTCCAAATAACTCAACTAACCCGGCAGTTATCTGAGATGCGCTAAAGGTTCTAGTAGACTCGGCTTGGTAGGCCGCTAAAATCAGCAGCAGGATTTTAAGCAAATCTGGTCAAGTTTCATTAAAAAACAAACAGGAAATTAATTTGGCGATTAATAATGGGAAAATTGCACGAACCTCGAAGCTAATTAATTGGTGCTTTTTTACAAACTTCTTTTTTGGGTATTTCGCCTCAAAAATTTTTCTCAGACAGAACTTCCTCACGTCTTTTATTACAGATTGATAAATGGTGCTCTTATTTCGCAATAAGAACGAATTATTTATCAAAAAGTAATCAAGAACTATCACCTAGAGGGTATCCTGCGACATACTTAGGCTCAAGCTGTAAGAGAAAATTCCAATTCGTAGAGAACTTAATTTGAAAAATTACCTTGACGTTTCGATAGCTATTTTCTGCTATCGTTATCAAAAGAACCTAAATGAACTTAAAAAAGAGTATGTTAATAAATTGT
>NW_026018916.1:4640799-4645132 GCF_020466585.1 Dendroctonus ponderosae
TATTATACTACTATTGTTACACAATTTATTAACATACTCTTTTTTAGGTTCATTTAGGTTCTTTTGATAACGATAGCAGAAAATAGCTATCGAAACGTCAAGGTAATTTGTCAAATTAAGTTCTCTACTAATTGGAATTTTCTCTTACAGCTTGAGCCTAAGTGTGTCGCAGGATACCCTCTAGGTGATAGTTCTTGATTACTTTTTGATAAATATTTCTTTCTTATTGAGAAATAGGAGCACTATTTATCAATCTGTAATAAAAGACGTGAGGAAATTCTGTCTTTTTTGAAGACAAACATTTTTGAGGCGAAATACCCAAAAGGAAGTTTGTAAAAAAGTTATCTATAATTGGTACTTGATTTACATTGGCCATTATAACGAACAGTTTGAAGGGTCAGAAGAACACAAGTTCTCCCCTGTTCTTGCGCACAAGAAACCCTTTTAAAAAGTGAATTGTTTAGTGTGCAGCATACTCATTTTTTCCCATAAAAACTGGGGCTTTTGTTGATGATTGATGCACACTTTTTTGAAATTTTCCAACAAACCACATGTTTACCATCCAGTTCTTTGAAACATAAACCAAAAAAGCTGTTGTTCCAGATGCCAAACCGAATGCGAACATCGGCGCCCAAAATTCGGGCAGCAAAAATAGTCTCACGTCCAGATTCCCCTTCTACCATCCTCACTCCCATGGCAGTCCGGATGATGAAGACGCCAAATTGTTGAAAACGAAACAGTCGAGCGGCGGCAAACTTCCGAACAGTAGTGGTACCATGGCGGAACAGTCGCACGGTACCAACGCGATCAGTGTTGATGCGGGACCAAAACAACGGAAAAGCAAGTCGGGTTTGGGTGGTTTTCTGCAGCGATTGGCCAGCTTTCGATTGGGAGCCAAAAAAGGACAAGAGCAAAAGGATAAGCTCAAGAGGAATGGTGCTGCTGCAACAGGTCAGTACCGGGTGGTTCTGGAGTTGAAAATTATCAAACCAACACTAGAAAGTGTTTTGTTAACGGATTATTTTTGCTTAACTCAACTAAACAGGCGCGACTTGAATTCTCATTCTTTCCAAGATGTGGCCACTGCGGAAAATCTAAGCGGCGATTTTCGCCCAAGTTTGCCTCTACTACTACACCTTTTCGCGACAATTAACATACATTTTATTCAACTCCTACGCAAATTGCATTGTAAACTTCTTTCTGATTTGCCAAGAAATTGTTGGGTACAGTCACTTAATGACCCACATTGCCTTATAAATTATAAACAGCGTTATGAAAACCGTTTCTTGCATCTGATAAACCCTCTACTATTCGTCGAAAAGCCAGGTGTTCGAATTCCAACCCTGGAGGGTGCTTTACCTGTATGTTGGGGTCACTTTGCAGTTTCAACTTTCACAACTCATTGTTTTGATAAAACGTCCTTCTGTATGTTCCCAGTTCGGCGTGAAGATATTAGTTTATGAAAGAATTTCCGAAAATACACTTTTGCGTGTTTGATTTAACGCGGCAAAGTTTGTTGGGGTGTTGCAAGCGAGGAAGTGTGTTCAACGTTGAAACTATGAGAAGTATTTATGGTATTTGCAAGCCGTTTTAGTGGAAAAGTTGTTCTAATTTTGGCCATTACGCATTGAGTGGGACTTTTGGCAGCTTAGGACATAACAAAGTGGTTGATATTTACGCATCGAGCGCAGTCAGAGGCCTTGATCGACTCACTCAAATATCATCAATGCTACACGCTTCCACTAACTAATCTTCGCAAAAGTTTCTGTAAATAATTACAGAAAATAAAAAAAAATCACATTTTTCTCCGAGTGTGTTCGATCTTATTTCCTCTCCTGCCTTAATTTCATTTTCGCCCTACAGCAATCTCTTCATTCATGTTTCTTTTTTTTGAAACATTCAATATTTTTGTTTCTAGACACTTTGTTAAACGCCTTGTGTAGGTCTACGCGTAAATCTTTTTTGTTTCCTTTAATGCCTTTTCTCTTGTTTGTTTCATGGAAATTATGTGGTCTTGAATCCTATTTGTGCGCCTAAATTCGCTTTGCGGTTGTTCAAATGACATGTTCGAATTCTTTCATATCAGTTGAAACTTTTTCATTTCCATACTTATCAGTGATAACAATTTTTCGGTCTCATTTTTTTTTGTAAAAAATTAGCGGTAACGGTTTTCTTCCTGTTAACCAAATGTTAATGTACAAATCTACTACTACCGTTACTTCTTGTTCACCTTTATTTATCATTTTTGTTCCATTTTTTATTTCTTCATGTCACTTTGTATTGGTTTGAGCTTTTTTTGTTCTTTCTTGTTTTGCTTCATGTGCCCTCTTTACCCCTTCTTCTTCTAGTCGTTCCTGACAATGTTTTTACCAACGTTTTGTTATTTATTTTGTCATTAAATTTGCACTTAATGCATATTGTTTCTTCCGATTTTCTTTTGCTACATGCTTTAGATATGTATGCTATGGGACAGCTTCCACTTGTCTTTGCTGCTGATCGTGTTTCTTTATTTTTTCATCAAACTATTGAAATTTTTTCCTCGGTTGCCAGTGTTTTTATTTTTTCTTTTGTTTTGATTTGCTTTATAATCTGGTGCTTTTTTGTCTCCTTGTTTCAAAACTTATTCTTCATTTCTATTTCAGCTGTCATTTCCTGCGAACATCATGTTTACGGTTATCTCATTTCTTGCTTATTTTACGCATTTCTTTGTGGTTTTCTATAACGAGTTTTTTTCAATATTCTCATATTTGGATAGCATTTTTATCTATGTAACTTTGATCATTATTTTTAATTTTTATGTTGTGATTTCTCCATAGTTTCTTGCAGAAGGGGTTTATATCTTATTTATAAATTACATTATTATTATTGTTTTTTTAGCAATATTATTAGCAATTAATGTATTTTCTTTGTTCCTTAGTTTGTTAATATATTTAATTAGATAAATGGCAAACTTAAGACTGCAAAACCAGCTGAAAAACTCCAAAAAACATTAAAAAACTCCTCCACACAAAACCACCACATAAATCTTGAAAATTGATCGAAAATCGAAACTTTTTCACTTGCAAAAACAACTCTCTACTTTTAAAGATTCCTCAGGAAAAACCCGTCAAACCCTGGGCCCTCATAATAACATGAAATATAGAACTGTAGATATAAAAATATAACTGTCTTAGTACTCAAGCACCTCATTGGACGATAACAAAACGATCAGTTAATTCACACTTTCCCTTAAATAATAAATAATTATAATAAAGTTCGCAATTGAAATAAACTCAGCCAAATAAAACTTCTGGAGAAAAAGATCAAAACAACAATAACAAAACAGTAACTGATAGCGATAAGAGCCAGATGAAAGAACCAAAGAAGTCAAGAAGACTATTAAAAACAGTCAGGTCATACGCATCGTGACATATTGAATGGTATCGCATTCGATGGCCAATCACACGTTTACTTAAGCCATTAATATTATATGGTAGGCATGAAAACAAATAGCTGTTTGTTCAAAACCAGGACGTTTCATACGAGGATTGGTGTATAAATAAATGAGTTGTGCTGTTAAGTGGAACCAACAAGAGCGCTTATCTAAGTGGCTCTTGCAGCTGAAAAAATGCGTGAAACGTTTGCACTTAATGCATCAGCGAGTAAAAATCATCGTTTAATTATCAACACTTGCGAGGAATTTACGAGGAATGTCTGGAAACAGTGGCAGTGGAAAATAAACTGCCTGAAATTGCATGTAAAAGCGCCACTTCCTTAATAAAGTCTATTTCTATTTACGTCATTATTATTGTTATTGCTTCTTTGATGGCTTCCTTCCTACTTGCTGATGTTAGACAGTTAGGGTTCGAGGAAATAATGCCAGGAGATTATGTTTAAACAGGACTGGAAAGTGGGCTGCGATCATTCCCATTCATGTTTACCCAAACTGCGTCTAATGCTTGAGTAAATTAGTTCATTAAAAATCAGTGAAAACTATTGAATAAATGCATTGTGTGCCCAATTAATTGATGATCTTAATAAATACATATTCAACAATTTAATGTTACTTTTATATTAGAAAGTGAAGTGATAGATGGATCTGTAAAGCAGGGTTGGCTTGATTTTCATCAAGTGATTTAAATCACCTGACTTTTTTGGAAAAAAATCACGATTTAAATCAAAGTTCATTTTTTCAAGAAACTTTATATTTCCACACAAAAAATATAAAACAAAACATAAATAATTCTAAGAAATGAAAATAAAAATTAAACGGTATTAATGGTAAACTCAGTAATACTAAAACGGAAATCACTTCTCTTTCTCTTCATTTTCGTTATAAAGTCTGAAGAGGAAC
>NW_026018916.1:4645769-4656824 GCF_020466585.1 Dendroctonus ponderosae
GGCTTTCTTGACTTCCGAGTTCTCGATACATCTAAAACTTGAGTTTGTGGCAAATATGGCCTTAGCTATTTGTTTGTCAATAAGATGTTTTTCCCTTGCTGAAGTTCGCCTAACGAAATTGGACATTGAGGGTTGGCTTTCACGTTTCTTTGTCTTGGAAGCCGACTCGGTAGTTGTTTATTTGTAAGATGATGGAGATTCTGGAGGGGTGAGTTGGAGCTTGTCGAGGGAAATGTAAAGGAGGAAGAAGCACTTCCAGTCTCGACAAAGTTGGGCGGAAGATCGAGGTTTGCATTTGTTGTTGTGCCTTGAATGTTTTGTTGTTTTGTTGATGATTTGAATCTCTTTCTTACACTGTTTGCAAGTTTTGCATCCTGACTTATTAGACGAGGTGGTTTTGATGTAAAACTGCGAAATACTATCTTCTTTTCTTCCAGTCATTGCGTTCTTTTCAAACGGACTTATTATTATTACACAAACACAAAAAACCTACACACTTTTCAACATTAGCCTCTCTTGAAATTTTGTATAATATAATATAATAAGACCGAAGAAAGGCGACGGCATTTATAGATTACGCCGGGCAACGTGCGAAAACGAATTTTCCGTCGAAAATGCGTTCGGACAAGTATTGAATCGGTTCAACTTAGCTTAGCTTGAATCTTCTCGGCAACAATTGCAATGACTTTAAAACAGCTAATTATCGGATTCATCAATTGATTTAATAAAAATAAAAAAAATGATGATTTTTTGATGAATTTAAATAAATCAGTGATTTTTGATTTTTTTAATAAAAATCAATTTTTGCCCAACACTGCTGTAAAGTAACATATGGGGGCTTTTTGTTGCGAATAATGTCGATAAATAGTTGGCAGAATGCTCAAAGTTGGGAAAAATTGTATAAATAGCATTGAAACGAGGATTAGTTCTCTGAAAATATTAATAACAGGGACCTAATTAAAACAACACAGCGGTGAAGGAGGAAAACGGTTAGGAAGAATGAACAACAGTAAAAGGAACAAACAGCAAACACGAGATGCATACACCCATAGCACCCAAAGATTTATTAATTTCAAACTAAAGTAGAATCTTACTTGGATGGACCCAGTGGGATTTTCATAAAATGTTCTGTTACAGGTCAGGTGTCAGTGCAAAAGAACCCGAACCAAGGCGTTAACGTGGCTGCCGCCCCCAAGCCCGATTACATCTACATCCCGTTGAAAGGGCCGTCGCCCTTGGACAACAACAACAGCCATGCCGGCCCTGTTTCGACCGGGAAGCCGCCCCTGCCGAAACAGCCGCCCCCAAGGGTGGTACACGCGAGCGTTAAAAAGTCGCACGCCGCCAATGGCGTCGGTTTGGATAACCGACGCCGGCGACGCACTATCGATTCGGCGAACGACGTGGGGCGCCTCGGCTACGGGAATGCCTCTATGGACGGACCCATGGGGTTGATCGAGACCGATCTCGATACAGAAGTTACGGTAAATATTCCTTCTGCTTCTGACCACCATTTTTTGCCCCCCCATTTTGCTCCTGCTCATTTTTCTCGCACTGAACTTAACCCCTATCAAGTCAACCAAAAATTCTTCACGGAAAAATCATTAACATGGGGGTTTTTGTTGCGTTTCAGGTTATAACGAACGGGGCTAATGCCAAAGCGCGCAGTCTTTTAGACTTGGGCCCCGAGCCCCGTCTACAAGTGCCCCAACGCGCTGATGGATCGCAAAGTGGTTCCGGACGCCCTCACAAATCTATGGAGTTTCTTCTAGATAAGCAGAACCTTAAAGTAGTTGAGGTGAGTTCAGTTCAATAGCTACATGCACCATTTGATTCCATCAATATTATGTAATTGAACTTGGCAAAAGTTCAGATGCAATTCTGCAGTTGGGCACTGCAAATGAATGAAATTGACGAATTCATTCTGGGTTTGGTAGTTTTAAGCGGTTTGCGCTCCTGATTACTATTCAGCACACCTTGGAACGTCGAATTCATGAATCACCGTGACTCTTCAGTTACATCACGGTTGTCCACCGGTTTTTTTTGTTATTTGCAGCAAAGATCAAAGGACAAACTTGATGGGCAAAACAAGATCAAGACCAAGAGTTGCATTGTTTTGCATAGACTCTTGGTCTTAGTTTTGCTCATCGAAAGGCGGGCTTTTTAGTCCAAGACTAAGACCAGTCTTGCTCATCACTGCAACGGAGACTGCTTTTTCAGTCAGTTCTGTTAAGTTGTCCTTCAAGCTCTATTTTCAGCCCAATTTGCACTGTTTGGACTTACTGGGCGTTCAATGACTTTTTTTAATCACGAAATCAGTTCAAAAAGCACGAAGTTCGCTTTTGCCAGTGCCGCAGGCAAAGGTTTAGGCACAGCTTCACAATCGACTAAATTTGTTAAAAAATTAGAATTCGTTTTTTTCAGAAAAAACACCCGGGCGGGTCAATTTTTATTTTTAGTTATCTTTCTGCGATTTTAGCGTTAGTAGGCCATCGTCTATTCTTAATGCGAATTACTCAAAAGAGTCTTTTCATCACATGTGGTTATAAGTGCAACCACTCTAAGAAAAGTGTGCAAACATTTTTTGGATCGATTTATTTTCCATTCAGGAACGTAGTTGGCATCGGCACTCTCGCTCGCACCCATAAGAGTCTAAGACAGATGCAAGATGGCCCGCGCGTTGCTACGTTCGAAGTTGATACCTTCTCCGCTCAAAGTAACTCTGTTTTAGGATAGATAAATTTTTTTTTTGTTTTTTTGTCCAAAAAATATTTGGATGACAAGGGATATGGAAATTATTGGAAATTTGGAAAGTCGTTCACATTTTCAGAAAGTGAACGATACGTTGTGTACTCTTTTCATTAAAGAAACACTTAACTTGATACATATTTCAACTCGACTACAAACTCTTTGTTATCCCCATTGGTCAGAACTCAAATTATAGGCAGGTTTGGTTTATTCCCAATTTATGGTTTCATCTATATTATTTTTTAGGGACCTCAGAGCTTTTTTTCCTTTGAAGGGAACCTCTGGGTTCAACAAATTAGCTTTTTATGGTAATTCTAACCAAAAAATTTCCCGATGAGAGGCTTTGCCCTCAAAAACGTGCAAACTGTCTCAGCTATGCCAATGCAAAGAGGCGTTCGATTCTTCAATATTTCCTTCGTCAAAATCCTCGATTTCCTTCAAGATATTGTCTAAATGATAAAACACTACCCTGCCAGCTGCAAGCCTTGAACTTCACTTGCCCTTGACTCGATTGATCTGCCTTTATAGGACAGTGCTGATGCTGCTGAGGTAACAAATCCAATGTTGTCGAGTTTTCCAGAAACCTGGACCTTGCCATTGATTCTCCTATTAAATCCACCGGCACTTGTTCCATGTTTGCGGCAATAATCAGCAGATTGGGACAGATTAGCATACACACACTTGAACACAAAATGTCGAGGAAATGGATAATGTGCCCTATTCTCCATTTCTGGATAGGACGAAGGGCTTGGCAACAGTGCCAATGGAAAGCAGGGTCGAGATATATTCCATTACCGTATTCTAGACCTCGATTCTATCCAGTCTCCTAACCGGTCCAAATTGTTCAAAAACCGGCGAATTCGGATCGCGGATCGCAATGTGAGTGTCGTTTTTTCATCGAAAAAATCGGATTTTTGGAAAATCGGGCGATATGATGTTCTACACTCTGCTGATCAATGTAAGTCCTGAATCTAGGTTAGTAATGGAAAATGCTGCAGTGACGCAACAGTTGCACGGGACTTTGGATATCGGATACCCCGGGAGTATCCTTTGTTCATCAATTAGAGCTCTGTTTTTGAAACATTTTGAAGCTGAAGTTCTAGATAGAAATGTCTTGATTTAGACAATTTTTAGTAGCTTTGACTGTTGAGGAGCTGTAAAAAAACTAGCACTGAATTTGAAGAGTACACAAGGGCGGATCCAGAGGGGGTATATTATAACCCCCCTTTTACTGGGTTTATGTTGTAGATGACCCCCCGACTTGAAAGCTGGATCCGCCGCTGCTCAATGTATGATATACAAATTTTGCTTTCTGGGTCTAAACAAGTCTAACTTCCTCACTCATGTTGTGATGACTGAATCGAGTTTTCATTTCTCTATCCAACGATGCCAAAACGAATTCTGTGGCTCATATGGTTCTTGAGAAACTTTGAAAAAGGCTGCGGCATGTTTGAGTCGATTTTGCAACTAAAAAAAAAACATGCAAATGTAAAACTTCTTGAAATCGAGACTTTTTGGGGAAAACTGCCAACATTTTCTCATAGACGATTCACTTTCTAGAAAGGCTATTTAGTTCTTTCTGCAATAATGTAAAAATAAGCGTTCTTGCTCATTTTGTTTCCGTGAAATGAGCATAATCGGGACGGAAAACATGAAATTTTGGCATAATCTTGCACCTGAGTGTCTGATTTTCTTTGCTCTCTGCGTCAAAACTACTCGCATTTCTCCTTCATGTTGTTATGACTGAATTGAATTTCAATTCTCTATCCAACGATGCCAAAACGAATTCAGTGGCTCAAATGGTTATTGAGAAACTTCTTGAAATCAACGCTAAAATATCTTCTAGAATATTCTACGAGGACCAAACACATCGAAAACTAACTCGTAACGACCATAAAATTGCCGAAATATGATGATTTTGAACATGTCTTCAACAAGTAGCAAAAAATCGGCAGTGGTAGCAGTTTCATTTGCTCACTTTTTCCGATTAAAGAACATATTTCACGTTTCTATCCACTTTACCAACCTTCGTTTGATCCCAATTTTTTCTGGAATATTGCCATGCAAAATTGCAAAGCTGGGGTTACTCACAATTTGCAATATTCAAAACGTTCTGAATGTTTCAATTTTTACAGTTTAATCTTCATATTAATTACTAAGTACCTACTATTAGTCTCTGCACCTTAAAGACACATTTATCAGGATTAATTGTTGGATTTTTTTAACCAATAGTATATATATGAAAAGGCTTTAATGTTTAATCTAATTACAGCCCGTTGTTCTAGAATCGCGAATAAATTGTGCTAATTCAATCAATTAAAGCGCTGGTCCAAATTGCAAAGTTTATTGTCGCGCCATGGACTTAACCTATTTAGAAATTTAAAAATACTGCGAACTTTTACCTTTTGGCAATTGTTTGGAAATGCAAAAATCTCATGTCGCACTTACTTGCTTGGTTTAGTTAGTTAGCAACCTGGGTTGGCCCGTGACGGTACTAATTGGCTAAAAAACGCCTTGTCACACAAAAAAAACGTAAAAAATTGATTATTTGCGCGTTTTTTTACTTTGTGTGTCGACCATCAGTGAATGTTGGCTATGAAGAAAGGGAAACATTTATTCCGGCAATTAAACAAGGTAATTCCGCAATCAAAGCCGCATTTAACAGCATTTGGTCGCCTATGGAAAAGTACAATTTTCGATTTGGTTTCAGGCAAGTTGCCAACTTACCCCGCCTTTCCACACTCTCGTGTAAACAGCTAAAGGTAGGAGGCGGTGTGTTTTCGATTTTCGATTCCTGCTTGATTTCCACAAAAAATCTATCAATGTTTTCATGCCAGATGTTCTGCTAATCCAGCTGCTGCTTACCCATGCTTGTGTGACTCATTTTTGCCACGACTCAACATGGGTTTTTTCACCAGATTTCAATTGTTTACTGTACCAGAAGATGGTTAGTGGCCGCCGATATGCCCTGATTTATGGCCAAGTGATTTTTATAAAAAAAAAAACATTTTTTGCTCGTGAAATTTGGAAACGACGAGGATTCTGAGGTTGTAACGGAAGTTTTTTGAAAAGTTTTGAATAACTGCAGAAACTTTCTGATTGATTACTGCATCTGCAGAAGCTGCCTACTAATGAAAAGTCAACTGTTTTTTTCAATTCATTGTTACCTGAAATTTTACTCTTCAAAAGTGAAGATTATCCTTCTTTTTTTGCCCTTATATTTTTTTTATTCAAACTCGTTTTTATAAAACAAGTTTTGCTGTATTATGTGATTAACCATGTTTGCATAACATACTCAGACAGTTAGTTGTTCGATATTTCATGACTGTCCAATTTATATGCACTCTGTTTTTGTATTAAAATCGTCCATTGATTGCGAGGTTTTTCCATTTTTTGTCTTCATTTTCTGTGGCATATTGCGCAGATGTTCTGGGCTTCCTTCAGCTTATGTTGTTTCGGTTGCTTTAAGTCATTTTTCTTTTGCTCTTATATTGAGTCTTCATTTGAGGGCGAAGTTTTAGATTGGTGTGGAGGAAAAATATCTTAATTTCTTTCTTCTTAATTGGATTTTTTAATTTTTTGCGTGAATCGTTGAGGCAGTAAAAATAATTTTGTTCGGTTTGTTTCAATTTGGACTTCTTTATCGAGGGTTTGCTCAGGTGATCTTTAGTAGATTTACAACTGTTTGCTGATTTTAAAAGATGGTTAGTAGTGGCCGCCGATATGCCCTGATTTATGGCCAAGTGATTTTCACAGAAAGCACGTCTTTTGCTATGTTTAGCGTTTAAAACCCTGCATTGCTGAAACTAGAGTCGATTTATTGGAGAACTAACCGAAAATTGACCCTTTAAAAACTTGTACTTCAAGCTAAAAAGTTTCGCATTGCTTCCAAAAATGTTGTACGTTATTTCATTTTAAAACCGAATAGTTCTTTTTCGTTATGTGGCAAATAGCTGCGACCTGATTCAGTCAATTCGAGGTCCATTTTTCCGGCGATCCAGACGTGTTTTCCTTTGTGATCCCGAAGGAATTTGCTGGACGTTTCACATAAACATTCGGTCAGAAAGTGTTTACCAAAGGCATTATTTTTAGCCTTCCATACTACGGAGTTAATTTTAAAGCAGCGCTAATGTACATTTCAATATTTCGAATCGGTTTGATTGGGATTTGTTTCGTGGAACGAAAATCGGAGATTGAAAACAAACAGCTGTGTGCGAAACGATTAAGCCACAACCAAATTGTACTTATATTACTTATTTTTAAGCCTTCTTCAGTTTAACCAAATTTGTACTTATATTACTTATTTTTAAGCCTTCTTCAGTTTAACTTGTCGGTTTTTTAAAGCCATTTTTCTTTATTCATTTCGTAGCTGCAATTGGACTGTCAATTACTGGCGAGATTTTAATTATTATTTTGAAGACTAATATCAAGGGAAACTTGCATCTGCACTTTGAAAAATTTGTTAATTTTCGACGGTTTTGTCAGTTTATATTTTTCCGTTTGTTTTATCATTGGACTTTTTCATTTTTTGATTGTATTGAATCGTCAATTCGGGCGAGGTTTCAGTAAAAACATTTTTTTATTCAGTTTCAGGTTTAATATGAAAGGAAAGTTGCTTTGCAGTTTGGACTTCTGTTCATTTAGCAGGCGTCTTTCCTTTTAAATTTTTTTCGTTTTTTTTATTTTTAGATATATTTTCGCTTGAATTGAGCCGTGATTAAGGACGAGCTTTTAGTAAAAGCTTCATTTTTCTTGGTTGATTAACTTTTTTGGTCAGTTTCTATGCCCTCACTTTTTCACTCTATGTTTATGTCCTTGTTTTAGTTTGATATTTTTTTAATTTTTTGCTTAAATTCAGTTGTCAATGTTGAGGGTTCAGTGGAAAATCGATTTTGATCGTTAAGCGCGGGTTTAAATGCCTTAACTTTTCCCTTCTTGTTCATTCAACAGCTGTGTGCGAAACGATTAAGCCACAACCAAAGAGTATCAGGATTTGTGTGAGTCGCCATTCTCATGCATCTTTTGTTCTTCTTTTCTCCTGTCATAGTTCATTGGTTTGAATGTGGTAATTACGAATGATGCGCCTACTCTTTGTTGCAATGAAAACGTCGTCTGGTTTGACCTTTGTCGGTCTGGGCTTTAATTCACCATCATCTGATTATTGAACAAGCGAATACTGAGGTCAAAGACTTCTTCAGTGGATGATGGATCATTAAGTCATTGTCTTGTTGATTAGACGGGAAAAGTACCCTTGAAACCATCATTGGTTTAGTTAACAAAATTTACTTTGGGCCACAGCGTATACGATTAAGGCCCAAGTCACACTATTCCAATAAACTCCGCACCGGAAACAATTCGGAATCATTGGTACGGAACTAACGGATGTTTTTATTCAAATGCACATCGAGAGTCCTTGCGGAAGTAGCAAAGAACTGGGGTGTAGGTTTCGTGGTGCGCTACTGGATGGCACAAAGAAGCCAGATGGAAAGGGAACCAGGTGGTTCCTATTAGACACGGGTTAGGGTTTAGCTAAAAAATCCACGGAAGCGTTAAGCAAAAGGAAACAGTAGAAAACCGATCCGAGATGGTTTGAGTAATCGGAAAGCGTTACGTGTTTATGCATGTTGGTTTCCACTGTTTTTAACTGTAAACTCTTCACGAACATTAAAGCTCCATCGTAATTGCTTAGCCGGCAGCCAATAGTGGAGGCCGTAAAAATTGCAATGGAAACCAAGATCTGGGTTAATGGAAAACGTATTCAAATCAGCTTACTGGGGTCAAAGCGAATAGCTTTAAGTTATATAAATATCACGGTGCCCCTCTCAGGATTAATTCGTATATGATTGTTATAGTACTACATTTAAAAATAACCGAGGAGTTCCAGAAGTGCGACTCACTACTAACCCTATGATGTAGACGATAGATAGGTAAGCTGAACGGGAAGTTTGCGTTGCTCCCACTTTTTCCAGCTTCTAAAACGATTAACTGCAGTTTTAAACACGTGTTGTGTTGAGTACAGGGTGTGTCCGCAGCCAAACTTAAGTCACGATCTGGTCCTGTTTATGCCATTGTTTTTATACCAGAAGTTCGGCTGTAAAGGCCCTGTATTATGTGATTAACCATGTTTGTATAACATACTTATAGGCAGTTGGTTGTTTGATGTTTTCATGCCTATTTGTCCATTTTCTATGCACCACTACTGACTTCTGAAGTTGCACTTTTCCAGTTGTTTTCAATTTTTTWAAWTTTTTWCTTAATTTYGTCTATTCAGTGCGAGGTTTTTCCATTTTTTGTCTTGATTTTCTATGGCAAACACTACTATATGTTTCATTTATAMRTTTTTTTTTCAGGTTTATTTCGAGTCAATTTTAGAAAACTGTGTCYTAATTTGCTGCATGCCTGTGCATTMATTTTCTAGGGTTYTTTTTCAGTTGYTTTAGGACATTTGTCAATTTTCCCATAASTTGACTTAATTAACGGCATTCTTYCGGSTTCTATTTGTAATTTYGTCCATTTTCTATGCGTTTATTTATTTTCTTTCGGCCATTGRATTTTTCAAAYTTTTGCTTCAATTGAATCGTCAACCTTTMAGGRCGACCTTTCAGTRAAAAACTTTTTTTAAGTTTGTTTCAACTTTAAATTCAGGGAGAGTGGCATTTACACTTCGGACTTTTGTTCATTTTGGATGGTTTTTTTTTTAAGTTTATTCCTCATTTGACTTTAAAAAATTTTGATTSAATKGCATCATCAATTAAGGGAGATGTTTTATTGAAAGTGTGTTCTTATGTAGGAAAAYTTGTATCTACAATTTGGATTTGTGTACRTCTTCAAGAGTTTCTTCAGTTTATCYTTTCTCTTTCTTTTTGACGTCATTTGACTGGAAAAWTTTTTTACATTGAAATAAGCCATYAATTAAGGGTGAGKTTTTAGTGAAAATTTATTACTTTTTTCGTTAGTTTCAAGCTTAATATGGAGGAAAACTTGCATCTGCAATTTGGACTTGTTAATTKTCGGGGTWCTTTTTTCAGTTTACCTTTTCTTTTTTCTTTTAATTCATCTGTTAATTTTCGAGAGTTTTCTCAGTTGGCCTTTTTTCTTTTGTTTTAAATCATTTAAGTTTGATAATTTATTGATTGAGTTGAACCTTCAATCCGGGGCACGGTTTCATTGAAAATTTAGTTCTTTTTCGATTAGTTTCAAGCTTAATATGGAGGAAAACTTGCTTCGGCAATTTGTACTTATATTAATTTTTAAGCCTTCTTCAGTTTAACTTGTAGGTTGTTTTAAGCCATTTTTCTTTATTCATTTTGTAGCTGGAATTGGACTGTCAATTACTAGCGAGATTTTAATTATTATTTTTCAGTTATTTTGAAGACTAATATCAAGAGAAACTTGCATCTGCAATTTGAAAAATTTGTTCATTTTCGACGGTTTTGTTAGTTTATATTTTTCCGTTTGTTTTACCATTGGACTTTTTAATTTTTTGATTGTATTGAATCGTCAATTCGGGCGAGGTTTCAGTAAACACTTTTTTTTATTCAGTTTCAGGTTTAATATTAAAGGAAAGTTGCTTTACAGTTTGGACTTCTGTTCATTTTGCAGACCTCTATCCTTTTAAAATTTTTTGGTTTTTTTTTCATTTTTAGATATATTTTCGCTTGAATTGAGCCGTCATTAAGGACGAGCTTTTAGTAAAAGCTTCATTGTTCTTGGTTGATTAACTTTTTCGTTCATTTTCATCAATCATGTCAATCATAGCTTCAGTGGAAAATCGATTTTGATCGTTAAGCGCGGGTTTAAATGCCTTAACTTTTCCCTTCTTGTTCATTTGCTATGCCTTAAATTTTGTTCGATTGTTTTGGTTCGGTTATTTTTCTGGTTAAATTTGAATCGTAAATTGAGGCTTCAGGATTGAGTGACAATTCTAATTATTTGGTTAATTACGCGTTTGAAGTGGAGAAAAAGTGCTTTAACTTGTTCCTTCAATTTGCGTTTTTGTACATTTTCTTTACTTTGACGCCACTCTATTCCTATTCGATTGTTTAGTTTCGATATATTTTTTTATATTTGATTAAATAAAATCGTCAATTGATGCTTAAGGATTTAGTAAAAGCTCAACTTTTTTGGTAAGTCAACCCTCAAGCAAAGAGGATCAAAAGAGTCTTAACTTGTTCGTTTCATTTGCGATTTTGTTCATTTTCCATGCTCTCTCCTCTGACTTCTTCAGTTTACAATTAATTGAATTAATCAATTAATTTAATTCGACTGCTTTACTTTCATTATTTGTAATTTTCTGAGTAGCCCGAA
>NW_026018916.1:4657536-4668134 GCF_020466585.1 Dendroctonus ponderosae
TTAGAAAACTGTGTCCTAATTTGCTGCATGCCTGTGCATTCATTTTCTAGGGTTCTTTTTCAGTTGCTTTAGGACATTTGTCAATTTTCCCATAAGTTGACTTAATTAACCGCATTCTTTCGGGTTCTATTTGTAATTTCGTCCATTTTCTATGCGTTTATTTATTTTTTTTCGGCCATTCGATTTTTCAAATTTTTGCTTCAATTGAATGGTCAATTAAGGGCGACCTTTCAGTAAAAAGCTTTTTTTAAGTTTGTTTCAACTTAAATTCAGAGAGAGTGGCATTTACACGGACTTCTGTTCATTTTTGAGGATTCTTTTTTCAGTTTATTCCTCATTTGACTTTAAAAATTTTTGATTGAATTGCATCATCAATTAAGGGAGATGTTTTATTGAAAGTGTGTTCTTATGTAGGAGAACTTGTATCTACAATTTGGATTTGTGCAGATCTTCAAGAGTTTCTTCAGTTTATCCTTTCTCTTTTTTTTTTGACGTCATTTCACTGGAAAAATTTTTTACATTGAAATAAGCCATCAATTAACGGTGAGGTTTTAGTGAAACTTCATAGTGTCATTGAAAATTTAGTTCTTTTTCGATTAGTTTCAAGCTTAATATAGAGGAAAACTTGCTTTGGCAATTTGTACTTAAGTTAATTTTTAAGCCTTCTTCAGTTTAACTTGTCGGTTGTTTTAAGCCATTTTTCTTTATTCATTTTGTAGCTGAAATTGGACTGTCAATTACTGGCGAGATTTTAATTATTATTTTTTCAGTTATGTTGAAGACTAATATCAAGGGAAACTTGCATCTACAATTTGAAAAATTTGTTCATTGTCGACGGTTTTGTCAGTTTATATTTTTCCGTTTGTTTTATCATTGGACTTTTTCATTTTTTGATTGTATTGAATCGTCAATTCTAGCGAGGTTTCAGTAAAAACATTTTTTTATTCAGTTTGGAAGGAAAGTTGCATTTGCAGTTTGGACTTCTGTTAATTTTTCAGGCCACTTTCATTTTACATTTTTTTCGTTTTTTTTTAGTAAAAGCTTCATTTTTTTTGGTCGATTAACTTTTTTGTTTATTTTCCATGCCCTGACTTCTTCACTCTATGTCTATTTCCTTGTTTAAGTTCGATATTTTTTAAATTTTTTGCTTAAATTCAGTTGTCAATCGTAGCTTGAGGGTTCAGTGGAAAATCGATTTTGATCGTTTAGCGCGGGTTTAAATGCCTTAACTTTTCCCTTCTTGTTCATTTTCTATGCCTTAAATTTTGTTCGATTGTTTTGGTTCGGTTATTTTTCTGGTTAAATTTGAATCGTAAATTGAGGCTTTAGGATTCTAATTATTTGGTTAATTACGGGTTTGAAGTGGAGAAAAAGTGCTTTAACTTGTTCCTTCAATTTGCGTTTTTGTACATTTTCTTTACTCTGACTTCGACACTCTATTCCTATTCGATTGTTTAGTTTCGACAATTTTTTTATATTTGATTAAATAAAATCGTCAATTGAGGCTTAAGGATTTAGTAAAAGCTCAATTTTTTTGGTAAGTCAACCCTCAAGCAAAGAGGATCAAAAGTGTCTTAACTTGTTCCTTTCATTTGCGATTTTGTTCATTTTCCATGCTCTGACTTCTTCAGTTTACAATTAATTGAATTAATCAATTAATTTAATTCGACTGCTTTACTTTCATTATTTGTAATTTTCTGAGTAGCCCGAATCATCAACTGAGGCTTAAGTGTACAGCTAAAATTCGATTTTTTCGATTAATTTCGAGTTTTAAACGAAGGAAAAGTGGCTTAATCTGCTGATTTTATTTGCATTTTTATTCATTTATTCGGCTGTTTTAATTCTAGATTTTTTAGCGTTTAGAGCCTTCGGGGTTTTCTTCGATGATTAATTATTTGATGCGGATGAAAAGTTCCTTAAATTGCTTCTTTCATATGTGTTTTGTTCCTTTTCTAGACTTGATTGCGGACTTTTTTCACTTACCGTTTTTGATTGCTTTAGGTCAGTTTATTTTTTCCTCAAATTGAACCGTAAATTAAGGGCAAAATGAAGTGAAGTTGTGAATGAATATTTCTATTCAAAATTGAAAGTTAATACATTAAAATAATATACTTTTTGAGTTCAGGCTTGAAATGGGGTTTTATAGGAGGAATCGYGAGAGTATGAGGTTTTTTCACTAAATTTTTTAGAAATTGATCAAAAATGGTCTTTAACTCTTTGCTTATGAGTTCTGGTATTGGTAAACGTGGAATGGCATTTTTGCGCAAAAAACTCGAAAGCTTTGAAAAGTTTAAGATATTGGGATCGCTCTGTTGGGGTCTTTAGAGAACCCTTCCTGGTCGATTAGCTCGCACTTGCCCAACTTGCAAATCAAAATTCAGACGTTTTCAGAAACTTTCTGCTTTTATCTAAACTGAAGTTTCACCATCTCAGGGCAAACGTTACGACTTTATTTTATTTCAAACACTCATAATTCAATTTGCTACAATTTGTTCAATTTGCTAACAAGCTTTAGCCCTCTGAAACGATCTTAATATACGGAAAACGCACTAAAAAGCATTTTCATTCGCTTGAATAAACTAAGACTGACTAATATGTTATTGTTCTATGCTACGGGTCTGATTTAGTGCTCCCATCAAGCCGGGCAAGGTTATTTTATCTAATTGTGGATATTAAGTAATGCTGGCGAGGAAATAAATAAATTGCTACTAACTAAACGCGTTTATTGAGGGAAACTTAATAGGAACTGCATGAATGAATCACAAGGAAAGTTGAGAGCGAAAAGAAGGAAACCACCGGAGTGCACAAAAGTGTGCCAAAGGACGATCAATACCACCTAACAAAAGACACGCAAGTGGATAAGTAAAATAAATAGTTGAATTTGAATAGCAAACGTTGGCATGCTAGTTACTGGCTATGAATTTCCAATTGTCTACGACATTTGAATATGTAATTTTTTTACGGCGATAACCAAAACTGTACATGTGGGTATTGAGAGTGCAGTGTTGCTAAGTCCCAGCTAACTTCCGATAGGCGTCGGTTTCAATGAGCAATTTCCTTTCCAATAAATGAAAATTACACGAACATTCCCTAAACGCCCACCAGCTAAGGTTGGGACATTATTAACGAAGGTGTAAATGGGATATTGAATAGTCCACCTATTTATAGCGCGTTAAAGAGAACGCCCCCGTTTTTTCAATTGGTAATTAAGGATTAATCCAGAAAGCGATTATTTTTATCCGATTAGTCTTAGTTACACGGTAGACCACATCCGAATCAGTGGTGGTACCAAACATCCTCCACTTGCTCATTCTAGTCGAGCAGAAGCCTTCTTTGAATGCCTAGAGGTTTTCCAGTTTGGGTGAACGAAGCCCTAAAAATCGACCCACAACACAACTAAAGATTCAAGCTCGTAAACATAAGTTGTCGGCATTTTGCAAAGGTCTTCACGAGCTTCTGAAGTGTGGCCACTTTGAGGTGTTTCCAGCTTAACGAGCTGTGAAGTGGTTTATGTTGAGCAGTCATTTCTGAAGAGAACCGGCGTTAAAAAGAATGGAAAATATGGAATTTATGTGCGAGCTGCCGGGGTTTTTGTTCGAAGACTCTTACTCGCACCAGTGGGTGCGATTAAGCATGTTGTGGGAACAAGTGAGTTTTAAATTTTCAAATTAAATATCGAGAAGTGTCCATTTCCAGCTCAATGCTAAAGACAAAATTAAATTTTAGTTTTCCATGACGGTTTGAACTTCAAGGACTACTGAGAATTTGCCCGTTTTATGCCAGTTTAAAAATCAACTTCTGATTGCTATTTTATTGTTATTGATCGCTATTGATTTTGCTTGTAATTGTTCTGGTTATCGAATGCCTCCTCAACTATTTAAGTGCTATGACTAAACTTGCTTACCTCTTGATCCTCTGATTAGGATTGCCATATACTCGCTTACGTCAGCGTGTATTTTCCTTGTCCAATTCAAAAACAATAAGGAGAGAATTATAAAAATATTGGGTTTTGCTGATATTCATTCAACGCGTGTTATCAAAGGTTGATCGATTTGAGCCAGTTTAGTCTACAGTTTGCTGAAATTCGCGATTAATATTATGGTAAGCTTTTATTTAATGAACACGTAGCCTTTTTGTGTCGCCTTTTCAAGTGCTTTTTTGTCCTGGTTTGTTTGGGTTTTGCATATTTCCGCTAGTTTTCCATGGACGTTTTTACGTGTCTCTATTCATTCACAGGGCAAAATTGATTCAATTTTTTTAAGGCTTTGATGGAACCAATTGAGTTTTCAGTTGGAAATATCGCATTCACCCTGAAGGGTCTTTATCTAAGTACAGAGTGGAATAAAAAAATCCGTTTGAAGCTGCGAAAAACATTATATCTCCAAAACGGTTTAAAATTTCCCCTTAGTCGTAATAATATTTTCGGTGGCCCATTTCTAGAACTATCTTTTCCTAATTAGGCTTCCTTAGAAATCCTTAACCTGTGAAAGGGTAGAAGCCAAAATCTGAACATTTTGTCGGCGCTCGAGTTCCAAACCACTTTGTACCTATCTGAAAAGCGGGTCGAATATCCAATTTTTGTTCTCAGGACTTTTTATAGCTTGAATTCAGAACTGTGTGAACAATTTTTGCTATAAAGATATAACCTCTAAAATTAAAGAAGCAAACAAAGCAAAAAATTAACGTTTGAAACAGTTAGTGTTTTAGCATCGATCGGATTCTGGTCAATTTTCATGTGTAACTCGTAAATGGTTAAAACTACCTGAAGAATCCGCACGACTTTTACGATAAAACATTCCCCGCAGTGTCGTTTTTCATAAGTCTGTGCATATAATTTCCTAACCCCTAAAGAGCTAGAAGCAAAAATGCAAAATTTTAAGGCGTTCGAAGTAGGGCTCGGAATCAAACTCGAATAATTCGAGTATTCGAMTATTCGAAAAGCGAATAATTATGTGTAGTCATAACTCGAATATTCGAATACTCGAATATTCGAATAATCGAATACTCGAATACACTAACATTATCAAACTCACAAGGTGCAAATATCTTTATATGCACTTTGTATACTTTTATAAAATAAATTATTCATATYCTAAAAGCATTTAAACAAATACACAGAGGCACTTTTTTATCCATTGCGGCTAGTTGCCAAAAATGATATGAGATTTTTCTTCTTGGAAAACGGTGAACGGAAAACGAACACTCGAATATCTAACGAAATATTCGAATATTCGAATACTCGAATACTCGATTATTGAGTATTCGAATAATTTTACTATTCGAATAAACCACTAAACGACTATTCGAATATCAGATTTTTTAAAACTCAGAGCCCTTTTTCGAAGTACACAACACACTATTCCGGAGAAACGGGTCGAAATATCCAATCAGCACTAAGAATTTTGATAGCCCGTCTCGAGAACTGTGTTTTACTATTTGGAGTTTATCCGAAATTCCTCAACTGTAAAAAGATTGAAGCAAAACTGTGCAAATACTGGGACATTCAATAGCGCTAAACGTTCGCAAAGATCACAGATGGGCTCAAAATGACCAGCTTTCGATACAAAGTCATGCCCATAGGGACGTGCCCATCATGCCCATAGCTAATTCCGATGACTTCGAGTTGATTATTTCTAATGCTCCCTTTCATCTAACATTTTAATGCTGGAAATCTTGTTGCTGTTGAAAACTGATCGAGTTCTCTGTTTGTTTGCAGCCCCCTGAAAATGAACTCCAAAAGACCGAGCGCGTTATGTCCGAGCACGAGCTGAGAATCCAGCGGAGCCTGCAAAAACTGACGGTTCCCGAATGGTACAAAAATTCGCAAGTGCCCGGCCAAGGTTTCCTGCTGAAGAAACATCAGTCGAGAGAATCGCGATGGACAGGAACGGGATCGAAAACAACCAGTCTCAGTTCTTTGGGTTCGGGTACTCAGAGCCCGTTAGTGCTGAGCCCCACGCCCTCCAGCCAGCCTTTTGTGCGATGGAGCACCTCAAAACTCAACAGCACTGCGTCCTCGCCTTGCCAGAGCACCCGTAGCAGTTTCAATCAAGGCAGGCAAGCCAATGGCACGCTTTCGCCCAGTTCTGCAAGATCCAGCTTCAACTACAGGCAGCCTTACATGGGCTGGAGATCGCAGGAGAGGTTGAACCGACCACGAACACCAGCAGAAAGACTGGCCAGTACGTTGCTTTCTAAGCAAAGCCACCAACCACTTCAGCAAGAAAGCCCGGAGATCCAGACCTCCATTAAGGAGGTCACTTCGGCTATTGTCCACTATGTTAGTGGGCTGAAACCGACCGAAGGTCTCGACAATCAGGACGGCAGTAGTAGACGGTCTAGTTCAGTATCGCCTAGGGGTAGCCAGAAACTTTGCTGGCTGGAAAGCTCCTTTGTGGGGACTAAACCTCTGGATAGTCCCGAGACTCCCGTTACCTGCTCAGAAAGCCCGGTGCCCCCTCAGAGTCTGAGACTAGATCTGCAAAACCACAGCAGCACTGGTGAGTCACTACGGGCCTAATTAGGGCCCCATTAGTTAGGCTGGTTTGCTTTATTTTTACTTGTAAATATCTCTCACTACCAAGAATCCAGACAATATGCTTCACTTTCAATATCTGCAATGTTGAGCGACGAGAAAATTGGCCAATGATGGTGCTAGTTTTATGTATGCCTGTGTTGATGTTCTTCCCTATTTTCTATTCAAATGTATGGCTTGTTTTTTAGAGTTTCACATCACCTTGGAAATGTTGATTGTATCGTAGGCTAAAGCTTGAGTTGAAAAGGAAAATGCTTCTGAATAGTGCTGAATTATGCTGCCTGCCATGTGACAATTTTCGAAGATGTTCGAAAAGTTTTTTAAAGACGATTCTGGATAGTTTTTTAATGTTCTATCAAGAACCTGCCGAACTCAACGGTTTTATTTCATTTTCAAATTAAGTTAAAACTTCCATATGTACCTACTATACAACTTATCCAAAAAACCAAATAGGAAACGAAGAAGGAAAGTAAACAATAAACAAAGTTGTTTAAGTTTCTTCTTCTGCCGCTTTTTTATTCCAGGCAATTACGGCATTTAGAAAGCGTGTTCCTTTTCAACTTCCTTTTTAGTTTCATTTTCTTTCATAATCATTTGCTTTTGTATGTGTCACCGCATAGTTTACAAATGGTAAATTGTGAAGGTTTTGATATAGGGATTTGTTGTTGTTGTTTGCTTGATTTTTAGAGGCGTTTTTTAAATGTGCGCATTGTGAAAGGGCCCAATGAAATTGCAGATTTGGTTATTCTTTTTAGTATTTATTGTTTGCAATTTTCCTTGTTTATTTATTCGACTCGTAAGTAGACTATTAATTTCTCATAAATTCCATGAATTTTCAGTCATTGTGATAGTAGTGAGTAAAAAAAAATTAACCAATATGGGCGAGAAATTAATAATTTATTTATTTATCTGATACTGTTTGGCTTAAAACTCTGAAGCGAATTTCTCCACTTTTGTGCATATTATTACGATCAACTGTACATATGTTTTTAAAGTTTTTTTAATTATTATTATAGTCGATAATTAATCGTTATATATTTGAGAGCAATGTATCCTCCACTAATTACTGTTTGGTTCTTTAGTCTAGTATAAATAACAAAATTTATATTTGAAATTGTTAGATTCTATTTGTGTATTGTTACTACACATTTATAAGCGACTCGTGTACAAATATGTTTCATTTATTAATAAATTTTGTTTTATTTTTTTTGATTTGGTTTTCTTTGGTCATATTGCACTTATTTTTTATCAGGGCATTATTAATGTTGGACTCGAGTGTTTTTATATACAATCCAGTGGAAGGTAAGGTAATTATGTGGCAATTAACACAAACTAGCTTTATGCTTTGAGTGGAGGTTTTAACGGATTTTTTATACCGGGTGTCCACAAACTCAAACTTGAGTGAAGACAATTGTTGATAAACTTACTAACACTGGGTTGGATGTTCTGTGGATGCTTGAAGCTTATGCAAACACTGCAAATCTTAGTGACTTTTACAGGGCTTTATTGCAAGCTTAAAATACCAAATCCATGTCAACGAAAAAGCACTAATTGCAATAAAAATGGTGATTTTTCTTGCTTCGAACCCTTTCCACATCTTCAGCCGATTGAGGAGAAGCAGCATGTAGTTGTAATCTGTTGGAAGCAAATTTCATCAATTTCAAAAGCCGCTAGTTGCTGAATTTGATATGTTTCACTAGATCTGGCAACATTATCGCCTGGAACTACCAGGGTGCGACCTTCGCCCAGTTCCACCACTTTGGAGGATGTTCTGGATTCCCTTCTAGGTCTTCCTCCTTCTGGTAGGGCCGCAAGTCCGTGCCTTCAAGGTAGGAGGCATGTGTAAGTAGTGTTTCGATTTAATTTTCATTCAACTTTTGATTTCGTTCCATGGTTAGAAATTAGGCTAATTATTCACTGGTTGTAATGGAAAATACAGTAGACTCGCGTTAATGTGCAGATGCACTCTTGTGAACGGTTCGGTAGGGTGAAAATGTGGGCAAGTCTAAATATAATCGACGCTAATTGTGATTGAATTTGGCCGCAAAGGTGGATTTAATTTAAACTGGATAGACGATAGACTTGCATTGCCTTTAAATTTGTCTTCAAAGGGAACTATTTTCGGGTTGTTTCATCTTTTTCGGCATCTGCATCATCAGGGTGTAGAACATGCAAAAATGTTTGTGGATTTTTCAGGATTTTAATGCCATTTTATCACATCCGTCCAATAAAATTTGAGCTATATTTAACACTTGATAATTTTTCGACAGAAAAATGGTGCACGCAACTGGTTTTGCAGCAAACCAAAATGTTTCTTTTGCAAACAAAAATTTCTTTTTGATCCTGCATTTAATTGGGAAGGTAAAAGCCGCTTTCAGTTTTTTCGCTGAACTGGGAAATTTTATTGGAACACTCGCTTCCTTAACCGCTTTGCAAACATTTTTGGAAAACTTACAGCTTCGATTTATGGACAAACCCGTAATAATTATGTCTGGGTTTTTTTCCAGAATTATTTCCCCGAACTGAAAAATCGAAAGTTTATAATCATTTATTTGGTAAATTCTTGGAAACTGGGGTTTTTTCACTTTTAGGTCAATATTTCTAAACAACACTGTCTCTAAACAGAAAAACCTCGTTTTCTCTAAAGTTTCACTGTAAAATACTGGCAAACTGAATCTTTTATGCAAAAATATTAAGAGATCAATTTTATAAGAAAATTCGTCGACTTTCTTTGGACTTTCTCGTTCTGCTGCAGGAAAAATCTAGATTACTTTTTTTTAGTTATTTGAACAAAGTAGTAAAACGATACTCAGAAAAAATGTTGATGTCCTCTTTTTTAGATGTGAAAATTCCAGTCTCGGGTCTAGGTAAAGCTTCAACAAATAAATTATAACTCATTAACCGATGAGTTATAACTCGTTAACTCAGAGAGCGGCAAGAACTCAATAGCGCAACTCAATACAGTGTTACTCAGGCCTAATCAAGACCAGAAGTATAAGTTGCTCAGCTGTGGCGCAAAACGATTCAGCACTAAAATATGTATATTTTGTTTCAATAGGGTACTTAAATAGGGTTTTAAAAAAATGTTCGCTATTATTTGAAGCTTCAATCTGCACTTCCGTTAGTGGTGGATAACTGCGTGTTCTCCGTTCACTTACACGAGTCTACCGTAGTTCGTTTTATCTTAACACCCCAAAAAATTCACGAACAACAAACGTGCATCAGTAGCTCAATGTTGCTTGTTTTGTTTTCAAAGTAGATTTACATCCACCTGTGTTTTTCCTGCAAAGTTATGTTCGAGACGTCAAATGTCTGAGAAAATTGGAAGCTGAAGAATGGTCACATTTAAATCACTTTCAGAGACGGCGTCAGCTAGCACTAGCCCGAAGCGCCGTTCGAGCGACGCCGACCTAAACGGCGCCTACCGACGCCGCTCAGAAGGATCAGAACCAGCGTCGGGCAACATCGATCCGGCTCTGCCCACTCCGGTGCTGCTGCGTTGTCGCTACTCGCGTTGTGGAAAAACCGCGCTACCATCATCCAAAGAGGCCAAATCGTACAAGAACTGTCACAATTGCTCCTACACCTATTGCTCAAGGGCGTGCAGAAGAAGCCATTGGGAGCGACATCGCAAAACGTGTCTTTTTTCCAGAATGGGCACTCTTTGTCGCCAGGTAAAAAAACCTTTAAGTCCGGCTTGCTAAACCCAAAATTGATTTTTTTGGAGTAGTCAAATCTATATTCGCGCGAACTCTTATCGGCCACGGTCAAGTAATTTAGCTTTTTAAGTCCCAAGTTTGCCATTTTAGTAAAAATCAGAGCACTGATAGATCTCAGTATACTTTGGACGATTTGAAATTTCATATTGTTCCTTTTGTATTTTTTAATGTAGCTTGTATTCCTGGCTTATTAAAGTAGGACTATTCCTTTCCAGGTCATTCAGGCGGTCAGGGATCAAAAAGACACACTGAGGGAGCTTTCGAAGGTGGCCAGAAGAGGTTTGTTTCAACTGCTAGTAGCTTTGGAGTGAATCCCACATAGCAAAATGATATTCCCAGAATAT
>NW_026018916.1:4669133-4675941 GCF_020466585.1 Dendroctonus ponderosae
CTGCTGCGGGCACGCAAAATTTATATTCAACCAATTTGGAATATACCGTAGATACACTAGTTTCTCAAAAACCATGCTCAGAGAGAACCGTTAGAGAAGCTTATAATTGTTCAAAACTCTTGCAACATTTGAGAAACTTTGCTGCCTAAAAAGATTAATTGCCTCTATGGGCTCTGTAAAACTTTTACTTTTTTTTTCTAAATAAAAATTCTTCTGAGCTGAGACCTTCTGAGAACACCTTCTGAGTTTTTCATTTCTCAAATCCAGTCGAGATAGGAAACCATGTTTTTTGTATATACACAATAATTTCGCCCTTTCAAATCCTGTTAGATTCAAAGCGATAGTTTTAGATCAAGGCGATGTTTGAGAATTAATTTCTCAAAAACAAATATTGATAGCAAATAGAGTTTTATTCGGTTTAATAGAACATTCAGAACATACTTGTCTCTATATTACCGATGAAGATCAAGGCGATGAATGCTTAACGCAATTTATGAGAAAAATTCAAAGTCCGCCCTCTTTTGCAATTCCGACTTAAAATAATCAAAATTGCGCTTCTCAAATCCTACTTTAAAGCCGAGATGGTTTTTACGACTCTCATATTTTTAGAAATTGAATTTTTGCATTTCCAATCGTTAATTTCTGAAAAAGCAGTTTAAATAAATATTTCATTTTCCGCTGTACTACCAACAAACTTTCATAGAATTCCTAAAAATTTTCAACGCGACAGCAATTTCAGGTTTTTTTTTACTTCTCTATTTTTGCCTCAAGCTCAATAGATAATTTTTAATGTTTATTTGATTCTGAGGCGTTCATTTCTCAAAAACTTCTGAAACGGAGCCAAGCCAAGCCAAGCAGACTTGACAGTCTTTGAGGTATTTTTGAGAAATTTTCTACACTTCAACTGGGTTTGTTCTTTGCGTAAATCTTAAAAACCAGAACAGAAAGCGAAAGGGATTTTGGTTGGTTTAATGGTGAATACTTGCCTCTAGAGCTGCAGGCTTGAAAACAAGTAGTTTTAGCAAATTAGCACCAAATTTCGTTAAAAATTGAGAACAATTTTGAGGAGCTTGAAACTTAAAAATTCAATATTTGTATTTCAAAAAATGTACATTCATGTATATTACCGGAATATTTGTTTTCAACATACTAGGTATATTCACCTGCACATATACACAATATGTACATACCTGGCATGTTCATCTGCACATATACCCAATATGTACATATATGTACATACCTAGGATATACGTTTTATGAACTTTAATGAATATACATGCATGTATCCTCCACGAACATTCATGTTAGGAATGTTCACCTATGTATATTCCCAGGATATTCCCGCAATGATCTGTATATTTTTTGAACATTCCGGGATATTCATAGAATATCAAATGCTATCTGGGATTCTTATATATACTGAGTGTCTAGTGTATTGAAAGTCCGTTAAACCAAACACTTGCAGGTTACATTTCTCATGGTCTGGGAGCAGTGAAGTGTTTCTTCCCCAATCCCGAGGCAGCGGACAAGTTCTTAGCCGAAGGCCTAAACAGTTTAGGAGAGCTGACTTTTGCCCGATGGCAAGACCTGCTTCCAACCGAAATGGGGCCCATGCTCTACAAAGAGCTGGTAGAGATGTGCCAGAACTATAACTCCGAAACAAAGTTTGTCCTCTATATTTCCTTGTGCGTAGTCTCGGAAACGCCGGCCTCCGGAGCGATCAAATGGGAGCGACAGCTGGTATCCAGATGTGCCAAATTGCGCCTAAGCAAAGACATTAACTTCATCGGTAAGTTGGGCAACTGAAGGCAAGCAATGGCATTTAACCGCTGGGCTTCCGTAGGTCCTGAGCCGCTTTCTGAGACCCTGGAAACGCTGATCCTCACCTGTTCGCCCATTCGATTGCCCACTCCTGAGACCAGCATTCGCGCCCGACTGATTGCGGTGAGCAATTTGCAGGCGCAGCTTCGGGATCGGGGCGTTTCGCTCAGCAGACAATATCCAGACATCTACAAGCAGTTGGACAGCTACAGTGAAAACTTGAGTATCAAATTCGAGGCCCAGACGATTTATCCGCGCAATGCGATCACCAGCAAGAGTTTCATGTGCATTCTGATGCTGGAAAGTGATCCGCAAACGTTGAAACATGTGGAAAAGGCCGGTGTGAAGGTCCGGACTGTTGATTGCCTTCTATCATGTGAGACGATGACAACGCTTTAAGTTTTCTATCTGCTAGTTAGTTAGCTGGAAATTAATTAATTATCCATACTTCTTGTAAGTAGGTAGGTATATTTGATAATTTTATATACTTATAACTACTAGAGGCTTATATTGATGATTATCGAGTGTCCAGCCCCGGCGAGGACATGAGTTTACGGTTGTAAGTGACACGTTTTTTTCTTCCTTTATTCTCCTTACATGTTTTCGAGGTGTTGAGCGGCCAAAGGTTTCAGTAGTAGATTTTCCGAACGAAATTGGTTGCCAGGATCAAGTTCTGCTGAACACTCGATAGTCATTGCCAAATAGCTAAATCAATTTACTCTTCGTTCCATCCTTCACTAGATTAGTTGAACACTAAGTTGTTTGATAAATTCTACATCATGTTAAGTTTGAACTGCTTTGTTTAACGTATGCAAAGGTGTCTTTGTGAATACAATTGTAATGCTGCTTGAAATAAGTGTTTTCAAGGTATAATTGTTAATGTTAAATACTGGGAATGTATGCGGGTGCAAATGAGCAAGTTTACACCTTTACTTTCTGTGATTCATAAAAAGATTAGAGAGATTGTTTATGAAATATTAATGATATAGACGGGATTTAGTATTTACGTGAACATCATCGGCCTGTTGATACTTTTATATTTATCCAGCGAAAATTTTCAGTGGTTTTTATATTAAGTATATCATATATTTACGGATAATCGCTACTGTATGTGAATATACAGAGTGTTTGGTGTATTGAATTTGGGAAAAACTGTTCTTTCAGTCAATGTTTCGATTAAACTTTAACCACCATAGAGGATCTTCGAGGCGCGTTGCAATCGAGATCGTGTTTTCGTTTGCAAAGCTCTGATATACGAGAAGCGTTGATTGCAGAAAAACGAAACGATTGCAAAGAAAAATCCTTTCGTTGCCAGTGCATGCAGCTGATGAGTTTTTTGGGCTTATCAGCAAAAATGTGCAGCTGACACCTCTGAAAATGCAAGTCACTCGTCTTTGCGAAACGTTGGGAAGAAATTGGGCTAAAAGCCAGAAAACCCCGTTAGTTATTTGGAATTTTAGGGCATTTTACCAAACATCCTTGAGCTTGGTTATAATGGACATTTTTGGAGCTTCAGAACGGTTGAATGGAAGAACATTTTCGGAAAATGCACACATTTAAAAATAATGTAATCCTCAATCAACTTTAAATCGTTTCCGTTTAATCGAACTGGACTTTTGAGGTCTCCCTGATAGACCAGCTTGTTTTACAGAGTGGACACTCCATGTTATGCCAATCAGGCAATTAATTATTATACTTTAACTATTTAGGACTATACAATTTCTGCAAAACACTTGGAAAATGTACCGATTTCACACTGTGTACATCTAACAATAGGAATGTACGTGCAAATTGCAAAACAATACTGGAATACATACAGCAATAATAAAAATTGCCGATTTAATCATACTGTTGTTTATTGACTTATTTATAAGTGGAATTTTTCTGAAGGAAGAATCCTCCTTCCTAAACCCTCCTGATTGTTAACCTCAAGCTTCTCACTCCCTTTGAAGATTTACTATCCATTTTCTAAACATTAATTAGTAATTTGCGTTAATCCATTATCTAGAACGTTGATTGGAAACAATTTCGCTCCCAGCCGCCTTTCGGATAACAATCCAACATACGCATCTGATAATATTTTTTGGTTCATGCTAAGCTCCTTATCTTAGTCGTATTTGAATCGAAACTTGTAACGATATTCTAATTTGGAGTGCAATTCATACACAGGCATAGATAATAATAATAATTACTTTAAACATATCTAAGGTTTATTCTTTTATTAAGTGAACCAGTGCGATCGGGTCACTGGTTTTGCGATAAGTCTTGAGCCTACTAATTTGATAAGATCGATCGAATGTGTCTTCATAATTCACAACGTCTCGAGAAGATCGTGCTCAGTGTTTGGTTATTAATGAACTACTTAAAAGGACGGTGGCTGTACTCTCCAATACTAAATCTGTAGTGTCTGGCTCAAATCTAGCCAGACCGGTTTGTGCGTGTTTGTGTTCCATCGCGCTAATACCCAAGTAAGTTAATGAAAACATGATTTGCTGCCATGTTCTATAAAAAAATGATTATCGTTCATCAAGAAATGTCTTTGTTTGGATTGTGTGGAACGCGATTAGGCACAACGATAATAATTTTGGTTACTTTCTGAGCCTGAGCAGTTTATACGCTTTGTTGTACAATTAGGCAAAATCGCGATTTCCGCTCACTTCCTTGACCCGGATCAGTGTTGAAATGCTGTATACTTTATGTTCATGCTCACAGATAAGCATTTAATTAAGATAAATTCACTGGCTAGACAATGGACCCGTTTCCTTTGAGGACATTGAGCCAATAATTGTAAATTCCAGAATGAAAGACTCCAAAGTAAGTCGACGCAAGTATGTCGAATTTGGTCTACTTATATCAGGGACGCTCTTAATAGCCCTTGGAATAACAATAATTGTTTATTTGGTGCCCATACACGAGTTTATCATTCGGCAGGCTCTCACATTCAACGACCATTCAGGTATGCTTTGAGTGAAAGAAATCAGGATGTTTCATAACGGTTTTTGCAGACTCTTTCAAAGCTTGGCGGGCCAACGACCCGCCACTGATTATGGATCTGTATCTGTTCAACTGGACGAATCCAGAGGAATTAAGGAGTTCGGTGAAGCCCCGGTTTGAAGAAGTAGGCCCTTATAGGTAGGGGAGTTTAAGGAGTTTTGTGGACATCTGCTCACGGCCCGTTTGCAGGGTTAAGGAGGTGAAAGAGAAGACGAATTTAACTTGGAACGAGAACAACACCATCAGCTACATGGTGAAGAAGTTGTATTATTATGATGAGGGATCCAGTCCCCGGCAGCTGGATGATTTAGTTACAACAATCAATCCAGTTCCTCTGGTAAGTTAACATTAAATTGTGGTTTTCTGCTGTGGCAGTGTTGAAGTTGAATTTTTATTTCGTTCTAGACTGTGGCCTACCAAGCAAGGAACTACAACTATTTTCCGAAAAGGTTCCTTTCCATGACAATGTCAGGCATTTCCAATTTGTACGTAACAAGAACGGCTAGACAGATTCTGTTTGATGGATATAATGATGGAATTCTCAGTGTTCTCAGCCAGTTTCCCGGACTGAATGTTAAGGACAAGTTTGGACTATTTTATGGGGTAAATACCATCATTTCGAAACAGGGGTGATTTTTAGTAGAAAAGGTCATACGTACTGAAACGACTGGGAAAAAACGAAGTATAARTCCGAGCACGAGGTGCAAATTGAAGAAAKCAGRATCTACATTTTTCTRCATGTTCGACTCTTTGTTTGTTGTTTGGYAGAACCGCCAGGTTGTCTTAAAAATATTGTACCCTTTTAGCTCAAAATCTTTGAAGTTCCCGCAAGTCCTGGCACTTTTTCCTCGTTGAATAAATTTTGATCTAAAAAAAAACCTGACTTTTTCAAGTTGCCTGAACATTAAGAGGTATGTAAATAAGCACTTGGCGGGTAATAAAATTTAGTTTCTAGTAGGTTCCAGTTCAGTTTTGCCACTGTGATTTCTGCTTGTCTTCGTATTTATTCGTTTCGGGTCTTTTCCATTGCTCTTTGAGTTCTTCGTAGCTTGTCTGCGTTTGCCTCGGTAAGAGCAATAGTGTCCCGAACAGGTACCAATTCTTCTGGAGATTACCAAGGCTTATTGCGTGTCCACGGTATACATAATGATCGACATTTTCTATATTCATGCCGTTTAATAAAATTCGTGGATTTTTGTGGCTCAATAGCTTCGTTTTCTTTAAATTCATTTTAATGTCCACTTGATTGGGAGAGTCATTCGATTCACGCATATTCTCGAGTTCAGTAACGCTTGTACTTATGAGCACTATATCGTCTGCGAATCTCAGGTGATTTAGGATAGGAACCGTCGATCGCTACCGCTATTTTCCTTTATCGACAGCATCTTCTAAAGCCAGAGTGAAGAGTTTCGGGGATATGGTTTCACCTTGGCTCTATGGTCTTAAAATCTCGCTTGATTTTAACTTGCAGTTGAAGTGAGGCTTTTTCGTAAATACTTTGAATTAAGTTGGAAATCTGGTGTCAATTCTTGCATTGTCCGTCGCTAGAATTTGCGTGTGTGCGAGAAGAATATTGAAATATTTTCGTGACTTTTTCTATAAGTC
This sequence comes from Dendroctonus ponderosae, assembly GCF_020466585.1. NCBI lineage: Eukaryota > Metazoa > Arthropoda > Insecta > Coleoptera > Curculionidae > Dendroctonus > Dendroctonus ponderosae. The sequence goes on from NW_026018916.1 coordinate 4,675,554, forward strand.
GTTGCACTGCCTGGAGATTATTTAATTATTCTCCGAGACACGACCCATAAATTTTCGGTTTTTAATAGGCTTATCACTTCCTTTAACGATTTCTTACTTACTGCTGTGTACAAGCCATGCTTGCACGTGATATCGGAAACAAAACTAAGAATTGGCATCATTGTGGCAGTGATTATTCGCGACTTTGTACGTTTTTACTGGGTATGGCGTTTTTCCTTCTATACACTTATAAAAACCGTAAATATCGGCTGATATATAGTCTATTCAGTCAGGGGGTGTTATGAAGGAAAAGGAAAAATACAGTCTTCTGTTGTCTATGAAATTAGAAAAATTATCGTCGTTTTGTGCAAGGGTGGCGTAAGATTATTGCAAAATTTCATGTTTTCCG
>NW_026018916.1:4676940-4688185 GCF_020466585.1 Dendroctonus ponderosae
GGGCACTCAATTTCTCCAAAATACTGATCTGCACGTTTCTTCCCTGGACTCCTAAATCAAAATAAATGCATTTTTTTGATTATTTCTTCAATTTCCCAGCCTCAAATTTCATTAAATATCCAAATGATTGCCTTCAAGGCTTGTTTTCCATGCACTTAAATTGAAAAATTAATAATCCCCTTTTAATAGAAAAACGATACCATAGATCCGGCAGTGTACAACATGTACACCAAAACCGACGAGAAGTTCGGCAAACAATTGACTTGGAACTACAAGAATTACACGGACTTCTACACGCCCCCTTGTAACGAAATCAAAGGATCCGCCACTGAGTTTTACCCGTTGAATGTGAACAAAACTACGCTCCTCTTCTACTCGTCTGAGCTGTGCAAATATGCCGAGCTGCAGTTTGTTGGCGAAGAAACCATCAAAGGAGTTCAAGGATATCGGTTTTCTGGCGACCATATTTTCGACAATGGTACTGAACCACTTTTGCAGTAGATATTCAAGTTGTAACTGCCCGGAATTGTAGGTGATTTGTATCCAAAAAACCGCTGCTTTTGCCGAGAAACCTGCGTTCCATCCGGGGTTCTGGATGTGTCCAAGTGCAGGCAAAACTCCCCATCCTACGTGTCGCTTCCACATTTTTTTGCCGCCGATCCGTACTATCGAGAGCTGATCGACGGCATGCAACCTGATAGGAAAAAGCACGAGTTTTACATTGTAATTGAACCGGTAAGGTTTGGTTTCACTGGGTTTTTGCCCGGTTGTAAAGGTGGTTTTTTGTTCCAGAAATCTGGAATTATCATGGACATTGGCGCCAACATGCAGCTGAATATGCTGCTGGAGCCCATACGTGGATTTGCGTAAGTTAATCCCTGAGATAAAAGGTTTTGGTAAAAACTCCTCAATTTTTTTCTAGGTTGTATCAGGACGTTCCCAAAGTTTTCATCCCGATGTTTTACTTCGCCCAGCACATCGAGCTGAAGGACGACCTGGCGGCCAATTTGCGGCTGATTCAGCGCTTTCCAGAGTTCCTCACTTACGCATCCATTAGCTTCATGGCTTTGGGCATTGTGGTCATTGTTGGAACCGTGTGTTCGATGCTCAAAGTCTGCTCGTCGACAGAGGGCAGCATTAAGAAAATCACGGAAAAATTCTACGAAGAAATTCCTTTCCAAGAAAAAAATACAGTCACTTGATTCAGGAACTGCTGGAGTTTCATTTATTTCCAAAACCATTTGAGTTTGGAGATTTTCAAGCTTAAAGCAATTCTTTATTAAATAGTACAAAATACACTCAAAAAATGACAAAATACTTAACAAAGTAACACATTTTCAAATCACAATCAGGCCTCAAAGCCTGTCTTTTCCGTTAAAGGAACGATTTCCTTTAGAGCATGTTCCCTGCTCAGAATCGGTTTGTTGCATGCTCGGCTGCAGCAAAACGCCTCCAGAACAACGGCGCAAAGGATGCAAACAATTCCTGCAGCAATACAGATCGATTCAAAGTTCTTCAATAGGGAAACAAAGATGGTAAACTCGCTTGGAATGGTCACAATCTGTTCGAACCAGAGCACTGGAATGTACACTTTGGGGACGTTCTGGAACAACCTGCAGGAAGCCTGAGATTGACCGCTTCGAATATTATGGGAAGTATGTGGCTTACCGAATACCGTCAACAGGCTGAAGCAGGAGATTTACCTGAATTCTAGCTGCTACCTTTAAGGGCATGCCGGTTTTCTGAAAAAGTAAGGAAAAAATGCAGCTAGAATTTTAAAAAAATTGTGAGAAAATAGTACACTCTTTTTATGACAATCCTGTCGGTTCTACCAAGCAGGGAAAACCCCCAGATCCCGATCTTTTAATTTGCATCTTGCAGACTTTTTTTGTTTGATAGACAGACCAAGTTTGAATTGCAGTTACTACATTTTTGCACGTTTTTCCCTGTACTCTCCATGTGTTCGTTGGCACTTACTGGCTCAAAAATCATGTAAAAGTCATGCAGATCTTCACTAGGAGCCATTCCATCGATTATGCTTCCGTAATAAGGATCGGCTTTGAAGAAATGGGGCAGGGAAACAAAAGCTGGGGTTCCGTAGCGGCAGGCTGACACATCCAGAACCCCGTAAGGCATACAGTCATCGTTACAGAAACACTTGTTGTCTGGCACTTTTGTCCCTAAAAAGCAAATTTTTCAGTAGACTCGCTTTCCGTGGTACAGAAGAAAAATTGGGCTTTTAGCAGGCTTTACACCTCATCTCTATCTCATCAATCAATACCGTTATCTAACAGTCGATCACCAGCCACATATTTGTACCCCAAAACTCCATTAACATCCACCTCTTTTTCATACTCCAACTGCATGTAGCGGCACAGATCGGGTGAAAAGAAGTTAACCAGCGACTCCTTATTCAAATTGGCCGGGAAAAACTCTCCAGCCGATCCAGAAACATCGCCGCATTTATCCCGAAAGTAGGGCGTATGTTGCATGAACTTCCATGAGTAAAGTTTCCCAAGTTGGCCAGTGAGTCCCACGTCCATGTTGAAATGTCCTTCGTAGGTTTCCGAGTTGTTTCTCTGAAAATTAGTCACTTCCTTACTTATCCTGCTCACTAAACCAATAGCTAGATTAGAAGCTGATAATGAAATGAAGACTTAAATACGTTGGGAAGTTTTGAAGAATCAATCGAAGATGTGATTGCTCACCGTATAAAACCAGCCAAATTTATCAAAGTTGGGCAAACTGGAACCCACAATGAACGTTGGCATGCGATTGGCCATATTCATCAAAGAATCTTCGTATCCTGCAACAGGCCAGTGTTAATACAATCTTCAATCAATCATCTAGTAGGTTTCACCCTCAAAAAGAACTTGTCCAGCTGTGTGAGTGACATGCAATGAGGGCGCGATAGAGCTCAGAAAGATACTGAGACCATTTTTAAGGAAATAGCTCCAGTTGCGCGCCCCATAAGAGCTAGACTAAAATAAAAATCAGCTAATTGCTATCAGGATGCTTGAGCAATTACCAGGCTGGTTGGGTTGATGGAAGTGATGGCATCGTTAAGACTCCCATTGCTTTTGCTCTGGTTGAACCACCATCGCTTCAGGTGGTAGAAAGACACTGTGTTATTGTCGTTCCAGGTAATGTTCACTTTCTCTTTGGTTTCGTCAAATGTGTAGGGCCCCATTTGCTGGAAATGGGGCTTGACTGAACTGCAAGGCGTTTGGTTGATTAATCAGCAACTGTTTCCAGATGTTTTACCTGTTCAACACTTCACCAGGATTCGTCCAGTTGAACAGAAAGAGCTTCAGAGTCATGGGCAATGGGTTCGTTTTCCACATATCAAAAGTGTAAGAATCGGCTTGCAGAACGAAGATTTTGCTGATGATGCACTTGTAAATCGCAGCCCGGAAGGTAATGATTAGGATGCCCAGAACGATAAAACTGATGGTGATTCCGCAGAAAAGTGCACATTTTCTGAAGCACTGTTTCGGGAACATTTCGGCAATCTGAAAAAGGGGTTTTCGATGACTTAACTCTGCATCTTAAACCGTCGTACTGCTGATTATTTGCTTGGCAAATGAAGTAAATTAATGTAATTGAATTGATTCAATTGTGCATTGAGTGAAATTAGCCGAGCAGGMAAGGTGAGACGACTTGACCTGTGGAGGAATGATCAAGCAACTTAAGGACTTACATTAATGAGCAAATGYATAGAAGAAATGGGTTTTGATGGATTTTTRAAAATTTGCGTTGGGTGWCAAATGGGAATCAAATTTYATCAAAMTTAAAATTTTTGTTTTWCTATACATTATATTTTTCTTAAAATGTGGGTTGTTTTTATGGGAAAAAAGCGATTATTTYATGCAAAATATCTGTGCTCTTGAAAAKAACTGATTTTTGTTGAATSTRAMWGMWTTGTGACAAATCCTACAGMATTTGTATAATAAGAAAAWWAAKAARGAAAGAAGAACTAGGTGCTYTTTTTAAATAAATATTGCGTTTTAGCAGAATTTGCTCTCCAAAACATGAAAAAAWCAACCATTAAACMCATWAAAATARAACCATTCAACCAACACGAAAATTGTTATTAACAAATTTCAATGAAAACGAATATAAAATGATGTTAAACTTCAATGCTGTTGGTAAWRCAAATAAAACCTGATTTTCTAGAAAATGTGCTTGTTTCGGCAAATCTGGTTGATTCTTCGGAAAAATTCTGCTTCATTGAAAATTYATCTAAATCACACTTTTCGTCAAGCAATGACTCGACAAGGGCATTTATTTCGCACTTGACAATGTTTTATCATTCTGCGTTTAATTTACATAAGTATATCTAAATCAACCGGTTTGAATCTGAAGATTATTGTTAAATTTCAAGCATTCAAAAATTCGCTGTGTCATGCGATTCACCATTTTCTGAAAAATCGAAACCGACGTGGTTCTTAATTAATTTTCAAGAGCTCGTCACTTGAAAAATAATGCAATTTTTCTTCAATTTCAAACGAGGTTTTAGTATTTACAGCCTCCTCGAAATTTGATTTAATTTGCTCATCAAGTTCAGATAGACCGAAATACAATTCTCATGTGAACCAATTAGGATAACTCATCATACCAATTACCTGATTAGCAATCAATCAACTCTAAATCAATAAATTTTTGCTTAAAAGGTTTAAAATATAGGGTGTCGGAAAATGAAGCGGAAAATATTCAGTGTCTGACTCTACATGAAACTGAAAAAATTTCAATCTTTCAAGGTAAAACTCTTGTATGTGGACAGTGAAATATGAGGACGAACAGAAGCAGTTGAAGCTCTTGAATTAAATTGGGTTGAAACTCGCACTTTAGTGGGCGATTGATTGCTGCTCAAGAAAATAATTAAACAACCTCACGAGGCTTTGAAGCAACAACTTCTCAATCCGTACAATTTTCAAGAGATTCGGGCTTTAGATCCTTTAGTTCGCCAAAATGTATGCAATTGAATCATGGAATTGCATAAACAGAGGGCACATTTTTAAAACAAATTCCTTAACACAGGCGAGGCTGAATTTGAACGTAACATAAGTATTTAACAAAAAAAGAAAAAATCTTCTAAAAACCTTACAGCTCCTGTATTTTCGAACTTCGAACAAGCCTACAAGCACAAACACTGCGTTTTCAGGCAAAAATGTATGAAAGAAATTCGCAAAAAATTGCGAACAAACCGCCCAAAATTTATCTGCACGTTTATCACCGGACTTAATCGACAATGTACTATCAATGTGGACAATCCGAATACACCATACGAGTTGAACATGGAAATGAAGGAATTGATGGTGGGACAAGCAAATTATCATATATATATTGAAGAACAAAGGCCGAATCTTGGAATGGTTGGAGGACTTTGGGTTTAGAAGCAAAACTTAGCAAAAATCGACACCAAAAACCTTGTTTCAGCAACAGTTTTTTCCAGAAAAATAAACCGTTCAAACTGGTCGTAATTAAGATGATTTATAAGCGCAACTGGCAATTGCAACCTTCTGTGCTGATGTGCTGAAAAACGCCAAAATCCGGTTCAGTAGTCACGTTTTTAGCATAAAACAACTGACCTGCGACAAAAAAGTTGAAGAAAACAGACCTTCATCTTTACAAAATATGTTCGTTTTTGTTTATTGGGCTGGGGTTCCAACGAACAAACACCCGCGATCATTTAGCCCATCCTCTACATTTTATTTAATCGAAAAAATAGCAAAGAATTACCTGAACCATGTTTTGATCACTGAACTTTAGTCTGTGAAATCAAACGCTTTGTTCAATTGATTAACTAGCTAGACTCTGGAGAGCTTTTTCATGTGAACATGGACAAATAAAGCAGGAAATTGGATTAAGTAAAACCTTGAAAGGTAAATCAATAGACAAACGCTACTAAAATGTTCATAGTAAAGATGATAGGCCAGATTTTGCTCTTTGGAGTGGAAAGTTTCTGATAAAAGTAGGTTTAGATCTGGAGATGTGCGAATCTCAGRGCACCTGCAAACAAATATTTTTTTCCTGACGTTTCGCGAACACGAGTGGCAAGCGTTTTCAGAATGGAGCTGCGCGGAGCAAACAATCTTCGAAGATGCAAGCCAGTCGTGCTTAATTTTACTTATCACTGTTTCTCAGAAACGCCAAAGTTTGTTAATCTCAGGCTCCCYCAGAGCCGGTTTTGGGCTATTGAGGTCKATGAAGAAACATAAAAAGTTGGGAACGATTATCCGATGGGACGATTGATCGAAGCCCTGTATAATAATGCTTGTTATTTTCATGCCAATACAATAAATTATTAATCCATGTCCAACATATGTGTGTGTTCAATGAGGAAATCCTAGCAACGTTTAATTGGACTATTTTCGCATCGCAATGTAAAACTATTAATAACTTGGCCATTTAAGAACGACTATTATTAAGCATTATTTGTCCCCGTTCCTGCAACTATTGCCCATTTTTTTCGGGGATCAAATCAACTGTCCGTTTGAGACATGAAGAAAAACCAGAATTTCCTAGTGGAAAGTGGCTGATGCGAAAACTCACAGTTTTCCTGCCACCTTGTTCAAATGAGGATTTTCCGATACAGCGACGCTTTTAACTATAAGAGCGCACCGGAAAAATGAAGAACAATAACATTGTTGCTGGGGGTTTTTTCAGCATTTTTCTCTTAAATGTGGCTGATATTTGTGGGCAAACTACTCAAAATATCAACGTCAGTAAGTATTTTACTTATACTTATTGCTTCTCCTATTCGTCCCTCCTTCATTTCTTCTTTGCAGTTTTTGCCAACGAAGAAGGGAACTTTGTAGCAGACAAAGCTGTAACTGTAGCTTTGAACTACATCAAGAAAACATCGAAGTTAGGCCTTAGCGTGGATTTGAGGCGTGTGGTTGGCAACAAAACCGATTCCCAAAATGTTTTGGATTCGTGTAAGTCGATTTGTTCTATTCAGCCATCTTTTGCATAAGATTCTTTCAAGTGTGCGCAGCGTATCAACAAATGCTGGACGATAATAATCCTCCTCATTTGGTCTTGGATGCTACCAGAGCTGGACTTGCATCCGAAACTGTTAAGTCTTTTACAGCAGCGCTAGGAATACCTACAGGTTTGGATTTTTTAACATGCATCCTGCATGTTAAAAGTGCATTAAGGAGCAGGGAAATTAGGGAACATTTGAAATTTGAGTGTTTGCTTYTGTATGTACAAGGTGTTTTGATGGGAAAAAATGATAAAGTTGCTGCGGCTCTTAATCAATTTTTTCTTTTTCTTAATTAAGTTGTTCATTGTTATYCAAATTTTGAAAATCTGACAGTRAAATAAAAAAAAATGAAAGACAAATAGAAACAWAAGTTGAGATAGTCATTTGCCTGTTCATTGCGCAATAGCAAATTTTCAAAAAAWTTACTTAACTGGGCTTGACGAGGGAGTTTTTCGAATCTCGCGCACATAAAACGGAACTATCCTCTTTTCAGTTCGGTGATTGATTGACTCGTTTCCCTGTATGTTCTAGTTTAAAAAAMATGWWWTTMTTSACCAGTTCAACGTSCAMGAGCAAATTTTCAAAAWATCTTCAAATKGTTTCTGAAGATAWTTTTTTTCKAAACTCACCRTTTATAAAAGAAACTGTGCCTTTTCCAGTCCAGTAGCTGTGATTGCTCTGTCTGCTCTATTTTCGAAAAWACAACGGAATGTTTTCACGTTGCTTGTTCATTGTGCAAGAGGAAATTTTCAAAAAATYGTCCGAACGGAACCTGAAGAAGGATTTTTTCGAAACCAGCGTCYTTTCAAAAGGAAGTATTTCTGTTTTCAGTCCGGTATGATTCTCGTTTTGGGGACTGTTCTAATTACAGAAAAATCCTGTTTAAAACCAACYCCTRTATAACTTCAATTGCCCTACAGTTTCTTTTCAGTTCAACCGTTCATCCGGGACRAATTTGTTAAAGAAAAATGTTTCTATACACAAGATGGAGCMAATTTTATTATTTTAKTATTGTTTTCCGCTCTAACATGCARTTTTTTGTTAGGGATTTTTSTCACATTAGTTGAGGACAACCGTGTATATAATCCAGATTTGCGTTGGCCGTTTTCTTTAYATTACTTTTTTWAAATTATAAACGGCAACAGATCAAATTAAGCTGAAAATCAATTTGTCTAAAAATRTACAGGGTGTTTCATTAAAAAAATGACTATTTSATATTTCAAATTTGGAYATTTRTGTCTTGTAAAGAACTGGAGTAATAATGAAAATTTTTTGTATTTATAACTTYTAACAATTTTGTTAAGTAAATGATCTAGAAGGGCGACAAATTATGAAGAAATACCCTGTTTYAAAATATTTATTTATTATAACAATTTTAYAGTGCGTTTGAAATGGGTATYCTACAGAGATAAGCAAAATAACCTGTACATCGAAAATGGCACATAAAAAAGGAAAACATACATATAAAATTGGAAATTCAAGATGGCTTGCAAGAATCAACCTAATAAATATTSTCTTTCACATGCAAAAAAAATACCAAACATCCTCTGCATCAAGTCTTAAGAGTCTAAGAAAACTTAAATAATTTTAGTAAGCGCTTCCTATGGCCAGCAGGGGGATTTAAGACAGTGGCGTAACTTGCAGCCCAACGAAGAAGAATACTTGGTCCAAATCTCACCTCCTGGTGACATTATTCCGGAAATGGTGCGCACTTTGGTGCTCAACCAGAACATCACAAATGCCGCTATTCTGTTCGATGATTCTTTTGGTACGAGTCCTAATAAATTAATTTTTGGTACTTTTAACAAAACGAATAATGAGTCCAGTTATGGACCATAAGTACAAGGCCCTGCTGCAGAACGTGGCTACTCGTCATTTAATCGACGAAATCAATGAAGACGTGAACAAAATCCCTGATCATCTGGAGAGTTTGGTGAAGCTGGATTTGAAGAACTTTTTTGTATTGGGCAGCTTGCAGACGATCAAGAATGTGCTGGAGGCTGCCGAGAAAAAGAGCCTCTTTAACCGAATGTTTGCCTGGCATGTCCTGACCAAGGTGCCACTCATAATCGCTCTTTTACAGCCTTTTGCTAGTTGCTCGATTGATTTTAGGATCCGGATGATTTGAAAGCTTCCATCAAGAACGCAACAATCATCTTCGCCAAGCCGATTGTTAACAATCTGTATCAGGATCGGCTTCGGAATATACAGACCACCTACCAACTATCCAGCGTCACTCCTGAAATCGAGGCCGCTTTTTACTTTGATGTGGCTCTGAAAGGGTTCTTGGCTGTGAAGTACTTTTGCCCATTAACTCGTTCAAACTGTGCGATCATTCACCTAAAAACCTTGCAGGGAAATGTTACTGGATGGCTCCTGGAAGAAGAACAACGTCACCAACTACGTCACTTGCGACGATTACGAACCCAAGTACAGCCCCAAGCGTTTTAATCTCAATCTACGCTCCTATTTGCAGAAAGTTAGTGTTATATTCTGGGCGATTCTCATTAATATTACGTAAAAATAGGTTGCCTTATGCCGAAACCAACGGAAGATAACTTTGACTGATGGGCCTTATGTGAAGGGCGAAGCCTGGGCATTTCCCACAATTTGTTCGTTCTCTTTTTGTTGTTTTTGTAGCTTTTTTGAACCTCCAGGATTCTTCCGTCCGGATTTTTTGAGGTGCAAATATTTTTTGATAATCGGCTTGCCACGCAGACCAGAATTTGCTGTCAGCGTTTTTTCGTTTATCCCATGTTTCCACTTCAGTTCCCATGCTTTACCCAATTATTTCAAGTTCGAATTTCCGCTTGATTTAAGCGGAAATTTTGACTCAAAACATCAATATGCAGCCAGTTTTAACCACGTCAATTTTCAATCACCCTGTATATATCTTCACGTGTCTTCCATGTCTTCTTGAGTGTTTTTCAGGAGTCCTCTGAACCACCAACTTATGGCCCATTCGCGATTGAATCCAATGGAATGAGCTTCATGGAGTTTTCCATGGCATTATCAGCGGTGTACGTGCGGTCAGGGGCGTCCGACAAGTCTCTTCCATTAGGGACGTGGCATGGAGGGTTCAATAACAACATGACCCTACTCACCCCCAAAGATATGAAAAACTATACTGCTGATGTCGTTTACAAGGTTGTAACTGTGGTGGTAAGTTCAAGTATACTGGGTGTCTTAAAATCAGATGGCTTAATACTAAGAGTCTTCATTGAAACTGTAATATTTTTCCCAGCAAAAGCCCTTTATATATAGAGACGATACCGCGCCCAAAGGTTTTAAGGGCTACTGCATCGATTTGATAGACGAAATCGCCAAAATTCTGCACTTTGACTATGAAATCGACGCCGTGGCCGACGGTATGTTTGGAAATATGGATGAAAATGGCAAGTGGAATGGTATTATAAAGGTGAGTAGATTTTGCAGTGTTTTTTTTATTGGAAGTGAAATTTTGCATAGACGTTTTGCTTGCGACACTGATGGTCAGCTTCAGAGGTGATTGTTTTTTGTGATTTTTTAAATAGGATTTGATAGAGAAAAGGGCGGACATCGGATTGGGATCCTTGTCGGTGATGGCTGAAAGAGAGAACGTGATTGATTTTACCGTGCCGTACTATGATTTGGTGGGAATTACAATTTTGATGAAAATGCCTGAAACGCCGACATCACTGTTCAAGTTTTTGACCGTTTTGGAGAATGAAGTGTGGCTGTGTATTCTGGCCGCGTATTTCTTCACCAGGTATTTAGTTTTTTTATAAGCCATTTTTGGAAGTAAAATAAATGTTTTTTTAACTTGAGTTTTGAAAGAAAAGGTTTATTGTCTAAGTAAAAAAGATTAATTCTATATTTTTGCTTGATTGATTGCGTCCACCGGCAGCTAAAACATGTTTTTCTAAGAAATCGGTTTTCTGTGTCATTTGTTTAATTTTCTAAACTCTAAGTCAGAAACATGCCACTTTCTAGCTAAATTAAAATGAGGTTTTACGTCTTTTTATTTACAGTTGCAATTCTACTGTTTGTAGCTCCCTTCTCTTGAAAAACTTCTGCTATTTTAGAACGACATCAGGGGCGGATCCAGCTTTAAAGTCAGGGGGGGGGGTATGTAGAAAAATACAGTCTTCTGTTATCTATGAAATTAGAAAAATTATCGTCGTTTTGTGCAAGGGTCGCGCAAGATTATTGCAAAATTTCATGTTCTCCGTCCCGTTTTGCATGTTTCTCGGAAGCAAAATGAGCAAGAACGCT
>NW_026018916.1:4688784-4692135 GCF_020466585.1 Dendroctonus ponderosae
AGAACGCTCATTTGTACATCATTCTAGACAGAAATAAATGGCCTTTTTAGAAAGTGAACCATGGATGGGCAAATGTTGGCAGTTTTCTCAAAAAAGGCTTGAATTCAAGAAGTTTAAGATTTGCGTGGTTTTTTTTGAGTTGCAAAATTCACTTGAACATGACACTGCTTTTTTCGAAGTTTCTCAAGAGCAATTCGAGCCACCGAATTCGTTTTGGCATCGTTGGATAGAGAATTGAATGGGTGGGGGGGAACCCAAATAATTCTGTTTTTACTGAAATTTTATGAAGTTCGTAGAATATTTTACAACTGATTTTCCTCGGACTGTTAAAAATATCGATTTTTGATACTGAAGTTACCCAGATATAATCGTAGATAGTAACGATATTTTCAATACTTTTTCCCGTTTCAAATTGCAGTTAAAAGGCGAATAACACTGTTTTTACCGGTATTTCAGAAACGGACTTTTCTAGGTTTGAAAGAAAACTTAAAGACCGGTAGTTCGGAGCGGCACCTGAAAGAGGAATGTTTTTTTCAGGAATTTCTTTTCTTCAGCTTTTTGCAACTTTCCAGTCGTTATGAAACTGAGCTTATTACGATTTAAGAAATTTGGTTTTTAATTCTGAAGCTACCCGCACATAACTGTCTGTAGTTCCATCATCTGCAATAACTGCCCATAATTTAGCACCGACCTTCAAAGAAGAATATCTTCACTGTCTACAGGTTCTTAGAAAATTTGCTTTGACCACTAAAGTGATCCTACTTCGACCTAGAGAAAAATGGGCATTCAATTCTGAGGTTACCAAATTAACTAATTAACAAAGTCATTAATTAAAAAGTTAAAGAAATACTACCATAGTATGACCAGACTTGGAAAAAAAATTTGCAGTGTTTTAAATATTAAAAATCTGTTGAAAACTACCGCGGTTTTGAGCCAAAGCGTGACGGGATTTTCATTCTGGATTTGCCCAGACACAATCGCATGTAGTTCCGTTAAAGATAAGCATTTGTGGCTTCGTCACAGTGCGTTTAAAACTGCTCAATCTTCCATTTCTTCCACCCACTAAATTTTAAAATAGGAAAAAGTCAGCTCGTTTTCATATAAAAAATATTTAGATAGAACACTTCGCGCTTACAGAAGAGCAGAACAGCTCTGAAATTTAGGATAGGAATTAAAATTCTCAATAAAATCGATAATGTTGAAGAACAAGTGGCAAATTTTGGAGTTTTTCAGTTTCCTAATGTGGGTTTTCGACCGCTGGTCCCCTTACAGCTACCAGAACAATAGGGAAAAGTACAAAGACGACGAGGAAAAGCGCGAGTTTAACTTGAAAGAGTGTCTCTGGTTCTGCATGACATCACTAACGCCCCAAGGTGGAGGCGAAGCCCCAAAAAATTTATCTGGTAAGCATCAGCAGACGAATTTGTTGTTTGAATTCGAACTCGATTAAATCACGAAATCAAACTTGCAGGTAGATTAGTCGCAGCTACTTGGTGGCTATTTGGGTTTATTATCATTGCATCCTACACGGCCAATTTGGCTGCTTTTCTAACTGTGTCCCGTCTGGACACTCCCATCGAGTCTCTGGACGATCTGTCCAAACAGTACAAAATCCAGTATGCTCCAGTCAACGGCAGCTCTACCATGACTTACTTCCAAAGAATGGCGGACATTGAAGCCCAGTTTTATGAGTAGGAATATTCTCCTTTTACTAGTCATTTGGCTGAATTTTTTCTTCTGGCAGAATCTGGAAGGACATGAGCTTGAACGACAGCTTAAGCGATGTTGAACGAGCCAAACTAGCAGTGTGGGATTATCCAGTATCGGATAAGTACACGAAAATGTGGCAAGCGATGAAAGAAGCTGGATTGCCGCCTGATTTGGATACGGCAATTGAGCGCGTGAAAAAGTCAAAGTCTTCATCTGAAGGTAGAAAGTTTATCAACGGGACCAATAATTAACAAAGTTTCTCATAGCAATGAGCGTTGAAACCATTTTGAAAAATTTCAGGTTTTGCCTACTTAGGAGATGCAACCGACATTAAATACCTGGAAATAACCAATTGCGATATGGCAATTGTTGGCGAAGAGTTCTCGAGGAAACCCTATGCTATTGCGGTGCAACAGGGCTCGCCATTAAAGGATCAGTTCAATACTGCGTAAGAAAAACCAGCAAAAACGAACGTAAATCCCCAATTCTCATTCCGTTTCAGTATCTTGCAGCTTCTCAACCGGCGCGAACTGGAGCGCCTGAAAGAGAGATGGTGGAACAAGAACCCGGAGAAGAAACAATGCGAAAAGGCGGACGATCAAGCGGATGGAATCAGCATCCAGAACATCGGCGGAGTTTTCATTGTGATTTTCGTTGGAATTGGGTTGGCATGCATCACATTGGCTTTCGAATACTGGTGGTATAAGTACAGGAAAAACACCAGAGTTACCAATGTGGCTGAAGCCCCGAATAGCCGACATCACAAAGTGGGTGGCGTTCAGAAGGGTTTTCCGCGGCAGTTCGAGGGCGAGAGCGACATGAAGATCACCAAACTGTACCCGAAAACGAAATTTTAAGCCTTTTTCTGTGTGGAGCACCAGTAGGGTAGGTTTTTCTGAACATCCCACAGTGTGTGTTAAGTGTGTGAATATTTTTTGTCAGCAGCCTAAGAAATGATAGGTTTTAGTGTTTTCCAACTCATACAGCCTATGATGATGGTTCACCAGCTTTGTGCTTGTGCTTCATTGCAAAATACTTTCTTTTCTTATACCAAAACTGTAAAGAGTGTCGTTTAATAAATTTGTCTTTGTTCTGTTTCTGTTTTATTCCTTTATTATTGTTAAGCTAACTTTGGCATTTGATATGCTCTACAATTGCAATGGTTTCTGTCAGCAAAATATGTTCTCCTGTATCTGGCTAAGTTGATAGCTTCATAAAAAAAAGAAGAACAATGAAGTAATTTGTGATTATAATAATCGAGTTAACAAAAAAAACTCACTGTTTGGGATCTAAAATGGTTCCTACCAAGCGTCACTTTAACTGAGGCGAAACAGTAGAAGAAAATCAATTTTCCAAGACTAAATTCGAATATTCTAATTGTGATAATTATTTTAAAGTCACTATCAATTTATTGCTCTGTTAAATTCTATATTAAAATGTTACATGGAATTGAAGGCAACTCAAAATTAATTCCTGGGTTTGGTCATTTAATGTCTTTATTTATCAATTAAATTACGTTTCGGTGTATTATTTTTCTAAAATAACATAGTTAAAAAAAATTTCATTAATTTAAAAAACAATCACACTTCGTCAACAGCCTCATCATATCACACATTAAAATACATCACAATTGCAACACTT
>NW_026018916.1:4693134-4698461 GCF_020466585.1 Dendroctonus ponderosae
TGTGATATGATGAGGCTGTTGACGAACTGTGATTGTTTTTTGAATTAATGAAATTTTTTTTAACTATGTTATTTCAGAAAAACTGATGATGGTGGAAAAATACACCGAAACGTATTTTAATTGATAAATAAAGACAATAAATGACCCAGGTTGAAACCCAGGAATTAATTTTGATTTGGAATTGAAACACAGTCAGGAAAGTATATACAATTGAAGGCAACATCAAATTAGTAGTTTTAGACTTTGTGGAAAATCACTTGCAGACCCGATTTTACTAGATTTGCTTGAATAATTTTACAAACTGAAAGAAGAAATTATTGATCAAATAAAACAATGTACTAATATGTAGGTTAACAAATCACAATAAAAACTTGCTACTTGCTTACCTTCAATCATTAGCTTCAAACTGCCAGTTTCGGAGCAACGTTTGAAGATTTTCACACACTAATAAAAAACCAACATCCACGAAGGAAAGTGATCTTGATGACACTCGATTTTTCAGTTCTTTTCTGTTGAAAAAATCACCTTAAGTACTTAAATTTTATCGAAGTTTTGCCGATAAAGTTGATATCATTGTTAAACGTTCATGAGTCGATGACAAACCGTTTTGCGAATTTCTCACAAACGATTAGAGCCTGGGCAATGCAAATTTCTCAGAATTAATTGCATTTATCTGTTGATGTTTTGATGGGTTCAAAAACACTATTTTCCAATTTTATAATGCAAATAAGTTGAGATTTTGCTGTTGCTTTTTTTGGGTCTACTCGAACAACACCTTGGCTATTCTAGAAGAAGTTGAAGACCAAATTTAGATAGAATTTTTTTAAATCGGCTCTGCATCTCGTAAAGTATTTAACTAATTTGAGAAAGAATGAGATTTGCAAAAAACAGAATTTTTCTCCAATTGGTTTAAGGGTGTCGCTACAACTTTAAACTTTATTTTCGAGCTTCCATTCCAAAAAAGCTGGTTGAGCAATCATTTTCTTTTTGCAAATAATACAGTCTCAAGCCAATTTCTTTTTGGCTCACAAACAACCATCCCAGACTTTATTCTCTTCTCCGCTTTTTTTGGTGATTAACACAACATTTAAACATACATTATATATTTACATTGGCCTGGTAAGTGAAGGGTACAATTTCATCATATTCCACTAAATTAATCCAAACAACAATCGCTTTTCTCATCTGGACTGAGCCCTTTTACAACTCAATGGATTTGGCAATTTCTGCATGGACAATTTGGTCGTCCTTAGCAATGCTGTTTTCTATGGCAATTTGCGTGGTTAAATTGTCCAGTTCCGCTTCCAGAGCTTTGCTGCGCCTGTAAATCTGGACGTAGTTCATCTGGAGCTGGCGCTGGTACCTTAACACCTTTTCCTTCTCCTGCGCCCATATCAGTTTCTCCCTGTTGAAGTCCTGAGTTTTGATAATGAGCTCCCGCCTCAGCCTGCCCACTTCGCTCGGCTCATTACAGCATTCAATGTATTCGCCATTAAGCTGCTGGATTTCCAGGTCTTCGTAAGAGGAGCAGTGGTCTTGATTGTGGGAATCTGTTTTGAAGCGTCCGGGCTGGATGTTGCTGTAATCACTAATGGATAGATCCGACAGCTCCTCTCTTAGCTCCTTAATCTCGGCTTTCAGCCGATCAGTTTCCGATATGTCTTCAAATCTACAACTGCAGCTTTAGTGGAAGCTGGGGAAATTTCAGTGAAACTCACCTGGTCTTATCAATGCTTTCCATGCTCTCATACTTTCGGAGCTGACATCGTAGACTCTCCACTTCGATTTGCATATCGGCTATTTCACCGTCTCGCTCCAGATTTTGGGATTTCTGCTTGTTCAGCTCCTCTTCCAGCTCATCAAAGTGCTGCTGCAACTCCCGCAAGTCGATGCGCAACTGAAGCAGCTCTTGACATTTGGTGCTATGCTCCGTCTGGAACAAAATCATGCTTCAACCCGCAAGGAAAATGCGTCTTGTTTACCTGGCAATCCTTCAGCTGTGTCTTCAGCAGGGCGATTTCGCCAGTTTTCTGGCAAAGGCACCACTCGGTTTCCTCCAGCCTGCTTCGCAGGTCCTCCACCTCATTTCGCAGCTTGTCGTTTTGGAAATTCACTTTTTGCACATCGCCTGAAACATTCAAACATTCAACCAATTGGCGCGTGCATTCAGAGCAATCGAGTTTCGCTCACCAATCAAACGCCTTTTATCCTGGTTCTGCTGGTAGGATTGCATCATCAGCAGCTGCTCGAGTTTTAAAGCCTTTTCTGCACTTGCACGGATTCTGCTATCGTACATTGACTTCAGTTTGTGCAGTTCTCGTTCCCAAATCTGGAAAATACATGCTAGATATACAGTGAGTCACAGTGAATAATCACGAAATTTTCAGCGGTGTGTTTTCTGCTCTCTTATGTGAGTTGAGTTCAGGGGGACTTCAATAAACAGGATGCATTTTTGCCGAAGCACGGCATTTGAACCAGCATGAAATGTGCAAGAAAACGGTATTTTGGGGTTGAAAATTGCCCAAACAATGATTAGGACTTTGAGACGATGCTCAAGTTACTATTGGAGCATTGTCTAGGAAAGTGCAAAAAATCTTCTGGAAATGTTGATTTAAGTCAGAAAATCAATTTGAAATTCAATCAAGAATTAAAATTTGTCATTTTTTCTTTCGAAAGTCTGCTGAAAAATTGCAAATTAATCAGCAAAAGAGAACTTTTGGACTCTTGACCAACTCGAGGCCAGATGCTCTTGTTTGTGGGCAGAAGGAACAAAAGTGACAATATTGAGTTCAAAAGTAAAAAATCGTTGCAATGCTAAATATCTTCAAGTTTTGTGCCATTAATGGGTAACTTCTAGTCAAGACATTTACTGGTAGGATTTTTGAATAATCAAAACATTATGGGCTTATAAATTCTCCTCCTTCCCTCCTTAGCAATTGTCCTCTAAACGAGCAGAACCCAGTATATAACACTTCTTTGACTCAACTTACTTTCTCCTTTTCCTGATAGACCCTGAAGATCACCTGCTCGTTATGTTCCATCGTTTGCCTCAGAAACGCCAGCTCAGAATCCCGATCTCTGAGCGCGGCCTCCAATTCAGAAACCCCCGAATCACTTGGGGATGGTGTCAAGTCCAGGAGACTGCCGATGTTCGAGGCGGATATAGTGTAGGCATTTTTGTGCCTAAAAACCCACACGTTTCCTAACTGGATTGCATTTCCCAACTTGGAGACTTACAGTAGGGAATAGTCGATGTTGCTGCCAGGGCTCTTCCGCACACTCTCCAAACTATCACAGTTTAATAATTTGTGAGTGTGAGGGATCGACGGTAAGGAACTCATGGCTAAAGGTGGGGAGGAGTTGGTAGAGGTGCATGTAGAGCGCAGCCTCCTATCCAGAGAATGATTCTGCAGATTGGGGTCTCTATGTAGCTCACTGGTGCCTAAATGTAACGGCTGTAAATGGCAGGTGAGACACCAAAGACCTAAGAAACTTACTTCCATAGAAATTCAATCTGGAACTAGGTCTGGCCAGGATCGGAGTTGATCCATAGCGGTCGTTGTTTCTACTGGATGTTGATAGGTTTGGGGCTGATGGTTTAAAGGCTATGGGCTTTATCACCACCTTGCCCTAAAAGCGCAAGTTATTTATTATAGTTGCCATTTAAGAGACATTGTGGACGCCACATGAGGAAAGTTGCATGGGCAATAATATAAGTGTGTATTCCGCCCATTTCACCTTCGGCCGTATACTTACGTTAGCTTAACGAACATTTCTGATATGATCATTATAATAGTGAAATGAAGGTGATTGTCGGTCAAGAATAAAAGCAATCATGTTAGAAACCTATTACGATTCATTGTTAGATCGTCGAGTGGAGAACATATCAAGATGTAAAGTGCATTCCTTGAAACGTTTCGCTGCCACTTTCGATTGTTGGTCTTTTAGCTGCAGGCTTGCCATTTTAGCTAATTAGAGGACTGTTTTACTTCCACAAACTGCTTTCCCCGATTCTGTAAAAGTAGCCGGAAAAATCAGAAAGCTCTTCGGGCAACTGGGCTTGGAGACAGCGAGCTGTTGGATGGCAAACAATGGCAGTTTCCCATCCAACAGCTCACCCTTCCAGAGCTGCGCCCGGGGGAGTTTTCTGCTGTTGGTCGCATCGAACAGAACGGAACATACCAGCAGGATTATGCCTATTCTGGTCGATTCGTTAGGCTCGTGCTCTTCTGGTCGCAGGGGGCCGTGAGCAAATCCGTCGCAGATCGTGGGAACGTAACTCGCGATCGAGGACCAAAACAAAAACGAAACGAAACACGTTGCCGCAGTCTCTTAGATGTTATTGTTCGATGTTGCCAACCGAGCCCGAAGAGGTTTTTTATCGCAAAATCTCTCGATATGTGGCTGGCTGGCAATTAACCATTTGGTTGGTTTCAACCAATGGAGGAGAATTGGGAGGAAACTTGCTGATGAAAAAGTTGTTTTCTAGGGAGGCTTCTTGGGAAGGTTCGACAGGAGCAAGAAAAGTTAGCGCATTTCACCTGATGGTCGCGATAGATGGGCGCTTTTGAGAATCGGATGCTTAAGATGGACTGTATAAAGCACAGAAGCTCAAAAAATTTCAAATTTCAACCTAAAGTGGAAAAGAAGTTTGCAAGTCAATGTACGAGTCCTCCTTCTCTCCATAGAACAGTTTTCAGGAAATGCAGTCAAAACTTTCCAATTCAGGTTTATCGCGACTTGTGATATATATTTTAAAACCAGAGGAGCAATTTTCAATTTCAATTCTTGCATACAATTTTTAGATCGAGTGTGAAACTCAAAACTGAAACTCAATAATGGCAAAATTTTCACAGTTCATAACAGGTCGCATCAATTCGATACCTTGGCCTTGAAGCCGTAATTTCAGCGATTTCCAAAACGAAAAACTTAAATTGTAAGACAAATTTTTCGCTATCAAAAGAGTACATTTCACTTTGAGTTCTTAATTTTACAGTTTTGAATCTAAAATTTCCGGTTTAAACTTTTTGCTTCAAATGTCTACTATCAGACAAAGTACAGAAGATGAAAGCAGAAATTTAAGCTTTTCAGCTTGAAACATTTCCGCTTTAAAGTCCACATTAAGAGTCTCCAGTCAGAGAGGCCCGTATTCAAGTCTTCCAAGTATTAATTTGGAGTTGAGAACCAGAGGAGCAACTTCAAAATTTTTCTCTCTCCAATCCTAGGATGAAACTTTTGAGTTAGAAATCGCAATTTTTGGCTCACTGTCAAAAATTCCTTTTCGTGCCAACTTTAGAGTTTAATGTCGAAATTTGGAGACTAAATAT
>NW_026018916.1:4699460-4719225 GCF_020466585.1 Dendroctonus ponderosae
CATGGGGACCATGACCCCCTTGATCCGCCCTTGATCGCTTAGTTCTGACACGAAATTTTAACAATGAAAGACCAGAAGAATTTGTTTTTAATTCCTTAGCCTAATGACGTCTTTTCCACTGGTAGAAGGCTGTTTTTTCCATTTTAGTCAGCCAATTTCATTAAATTACAGCCAGCAGCCAAATTTACATTAGTCAGATAACACCTTTGCCTACTTCCAATGCAGATTTCTCCAGGCCTTGCATTATGGCAAACTTAATGCTTCCACGTCAAATATCCCCCTTAAACGTGATCTCTTAGTTTAAGATACGATTCTTTGCTGCGTTAACACAACTGTGTTTGTATTGCGAAGGTAGGTTTGCTCACCTTTTCAAGAACACCGCTATATGGTTGAATATTCGGCGGTCCCAGTTTGCTGTTGATTGATAAGACGTCCTCGTGTTCCCCATTTCGGCTTCGAGCTGCCTCCTCTTCCGAACATATACTGGGTGATCGGATCAAGTCGCATGGCGACTCATCTGAGAACAATGTTTCCGTGCCACTGTCTGTGGTGCAGGATGTCATGGTTCTGGCATCGTTGATGCAAACTGCAACAACCAAACAATTGCAAACTTGTCTATTGTTTTCGAAAGCGACAAAGTCGGCGGCGGTATTTCATAATAAAGAGGCGCACCCGTTCCATGAACCATTAAGGAAAGCGAAACATTTAGCTAAACATAACTGAAACGAAAACCATGCAAATATTAAAAATGTACAGTTATAAGTGGCAAAACGATGCGCGGATACGTTTGCAAGTCGTATCTGACCAAATGACTAGCGGTTTCAGCTATAAAAATTATAAACAGCTATATAAGCCGTTTATATTCAATACATATGTATGTAGAATTGCGCTCCTATGGGCATTTGGTCATCTGGTTGATTATTAATTCGTCCGAAACGTGCTGGAAATGGGTCTTGCTTGAAAAGAGTTTTGCTTGACGTTGCACATTCCGGTCTTTTCTACAGGGTCTGCATGTTCTTAAAGCATTTATGGGCCTTTGTTTTTAATTAATGTCCACTTTGGGGCAGACTGTCCGGACGTATTTCCAGCAACAACAAAATTGGGGACAATTTTAAATGAGTGTGTGCCAACACCGCTCTTGAGTTCAAAAGCTGGAAAAATGCGAAAAATCTTTATGTCAAAAATCAACATGCACGTACAGATTTAAAGCTTAAGGTTGACGTAAAAAAAGAATCAAACAGCAAAAGTACTCAAAGAAATAATGGAAATTTGTCAATATTTCAAGTTGAAAAGTCAATATCGAAATTTTCAATTTCATCAATTTTTCACTATCAATTCAATTTTTGATGTGTACAGTTAGAGTTATAAACTTTCAGAATTAATTTCTCAAAGAATAAAATTTTAAAATCCAATTTAAAGTCGCCAATGACAAACTAATCCAGCGAGGCAACTTTAAAGTTTCAACTTCTAGGTCAAAAGAAGGTTTTTAAGCGAAAAATTTCTGTTTTCGACAAGTTTTTTAGTTTAATGCCGAAAGTTGGAGTTAAAGATCCAGCGTTGAACTTCAGATTGAACCTAAATGGAGGCGCAATTTCCCCAGTTCCTTGTGTTTTCCTGTTTTAATTCGAAATTTTGTGCATTTGAAACAGTGCCAACCTCTATGTATTTTCAAAATTGTAATCTTCAAAAAAGTGTCTTCCAGGCAAGTGTAGGCACAAAATTTTAAGTATGACAAATAATAAAATGACAATGAAAAATTATTGAAGTGTCTAGAAATGAAATGGAAAAATGTGTGAAAGTAGACTGAAACAGGTAAAATTCGGCTCACGTTTGAAGTTAAGTAAAAACTGTGATTTAGTCTGGGTTTTGTGAGTATAAATTTCAAGATTAAGACTGAAATTTAACATTTTATATAAGCGACTTGAAATTTGGATTAGTGTTGAAAACTTGGAGATGCAAACAGCAATTTAAAGCGCAGAAACAAATTTATATTTAAAATTCAAATTTTTAACTCCCACAAGATCTTCGACTTCAAAGTCAGGCAAATATTCACATTTTGCAGTGGAAAGTCGACAGTTGAAGTCGATTTTATGCTTAATATTCAGGGTGATGCAAAACCGGGCATTTTCATCTGGAAAGCTGTACTTTCAATCCAACAAAGTAGACAAACATATAAAAAAAAACTCTTGTTTCTCTGGGCATTCAAAATGGCAAATTCAAACAGGTTTTAGAATTTACTATTTTGGGGATTTTCTCACGGGTTTAACAGTTATACTAAACTATTTTGTGGCTGGAGTTTAACCAACCAATCAATTAACATCAACAAAAATGTACTAACCGCGCATCGGTAGATTTTTTACCACAAAACTTACAAAAGCTTAAGTGGCTTTTAGTGGCGCAGCAAAGTTCCAAACTTCCTGAAGGGTTTGCCCGATTTTTCCAAGATAAAAATGTTTAAATCTTCCCGATAATAAATTATTTTATGTCGGTGATTCCTGCACTGAAATCAGTAATACTTCTTGAGGATCAAATGAACCAATTAAGAGGTTTTACCGGCTTCCATTGGGTTTTGAACCTCAACCACAAATTATGCATGGAATGGACCCGAGTCGAGGCACCAGAAAATTAAACGTGACCGCCTACAATTATGATTGTTTTGAACGAGAACCATTTCATTTAGGAGCTGTTTTGGCCGAGGGCTGCGAGTTCCGTGCGAAATAAGAGGCCGGCCGACCCATAAAAACGCTCAGTATAGTAAAGCTACATTTATGCATATTATTATAATAGGGCTACGTAATCGCCCACTTTATTCAAGGTAGATTTAGCCTGGTTCTCATGCTGGGTACTGCTTATTCCTACTCAAAACTTTGCATGGTCGCCAAATTTTGCCACTGGGAAAACTTTGCGATGTTGATGTGAGAAGGTAAAATCTGCTTCCAAAATTTTTCGTTGCGGTGAATGTAGTTTCTTTTTCACGCAATTGCTGAACCATTTAGGCTTCTTAGAAGGTCTTTTTCCTTAGTTCAATTGAGAGTTTCCCTATACAGTAGAATAAAAATTGGGAAATTGATCAAACCTTCCAAGATTTGAGCTGATAAGCTGAGGAACTTAACTATTCCCCAAAATAACTGCTTTATAATATAAAAAATATTTTTCCTGATAAATCAAGTGACACACACACAGAAATTGAGATGAGTAACGGTAATAACGATAACCGAAAAAATAAGTTGAAAACTATCTGTTTTACTGACTAACGTTACTTTGGCAGCCTCTAATGGCCAGATAACTTTTCCATTCGAAATTACATGGTGGAGGCCTACAACCATTTAGATAATCTATTGTTTGCAATGAGTCATGGGAAGTGGGTCTGATGAAATTTCTGTTTCTTTGTCGTCGAGATATCAATACGTTGGACCGGAGGCCAGTTTTGTGCAACGTGCACTTTTCACCCAAAGACAAAGCCATCATCGCCCATTTATCCGGCGCATTAAACAGCTTTTTATCTGGTATGGTGGAAATTTCTCGACTCTGAAGTGGTTAAAAATTCGGTCCGTTAGCTTAAGGACACTCCAAATGGACTGAGAGTGAGTGAGAGTAATTAACTATTTACTACCGCAAAAAGCTACATTGGATTGAATGACTTGAGACTTTGGAATAATGACTACAATCAATCATATTTTGCAAAAGTAATTCCATTACTTAACAGCAGTAAATGACGGTTAATTTATTTAGTAGCCGGCGTTTCATGGGGTTTTAATAGAAATATACAGCGGCTTAAAAATTGAGTTTTCCTTTCAGATAATGTATGAATGGGTGAGTGGTGAGGTGCGTGTTCTCAGTTAAGAGCAACCTGCATTAGTTTCGAATTTTTCAATTTTCAGTCAAAACTGACAAAATTTCTAGAAGAATCTTTGATTTCAAGGTACGAAATGTAATGCTCTATTACCCAAAGTCAACCAGAGCTTCGTAGCTCAACCGTTTCTCTAATTATCAAGCAATAACTAAGAGTACTTCTCAAGAATCGCCTTAACTTAGAATTTTCGTATTTTCCCTGAAAACCAGAAACACTGTTTCTACGAAAGTGTGCAATTTAAAGCTGCATAGCTTAATGATCACTAGAGCTTTGCGGCTCAATTGGCTTTCTAAATATGAGCAGAAAACCAAGAGCGGGCGCGCATAAACTTAGTTTTTTTTGCATTTGACGTGCAAACTAGAAATATTCCTTAAATAGCGTTTTGTGCAAAAAGCGTGCAATTTGAAGCTCTATCTTGAAATGATAACTAGGGCTTTGCAGGTCATTCGGTTCTCTAAATATGAGCCAAAGGCTAACAGCGTTTTTCAATATCCGCATTACCTTAGAATTTTCACACGCGTGAAATCTAGAAACATTTCTTAACTGATGGTCAGGAAATTTCTTCAAAAGTTTCCCAGTGAAAAAGTCGATAAGACGGTGGAGATGTAGGTATTTTTCCAAACTATTGCTTGGGATATTAATCGAGTTTGGTAGAAACAGGCACGACCTCGGGCACATTTTTTATAATCTCAAACTTTTGAAAGAAGTTCTTCAAATTTTGCCTAGTGAAAAACACAATAAATAATGAAACTCAACCAACTTTTGTTCAAAATATTGCTTGCAACAAGCATAAGCACGAGGCATAAAACCTATTGAAAGATTGCGCGTGTATTTGGTTTCGAAATTTAGAAAGCAGTTTGTGCAAGGGTGAAGAAGACAAAAAAGTGTTTGAATTGAATTCAACAACTGTAACAATTAAATAACAGTTTGAATTATAGTTTTTAAAAGTTAAAAAACAAATGTCTGAACTTGCTTAAAACTCATCTCGGCAAAGATTATGGCTTCAACTTCCACGTTTGGCTTTGAGAGAAACAAGCACTAACACCAGACAGGAAAAACCATTAAAGTGTCTCGCGCAAACCTTTCTTCAGTTCGTTCAGATGTTGTCGAGCAAAAAAGTTATTTTTCAAATTATTAATGGAACTTAAGATGGCAGTTTGCTTAGAAGTCCGAAGACAAAAGGTTTTGCGTGAAACTGGCGCTAGTGCTTGCTTCTATCAAATTAAACTGTTTTAACTAACAGCTTGAACAATAGATTGAAAAATAATTTCCTGCATTTCGGTGAAGATTATCATTCGAACTTCACCAATAAGAAATGATACAAATGTACGTGTTCTTAACTGAAATTGGTCTCTGCAACAGCAAGAAACCGCCGATTTATTGCTCAATTAAACGGGGAAATTCACGAGATTCTTGTACTGTTGCCATTGAAAGAAGCTCGAAACGAAAATTCGTGTTCGAATTCGGTCAGTTCAGTCATGTTTTGCACTGTTAATAAGCATGCGATGAACTGTATCATGTGGCGATTGGGGTTGGGTTAGTGACATTGTCGTGATTATCTATTGGCTGTTTGCGAAATGGTCTTAAGCGATGAACCTAAAAACTCCACAGCCGCATTTGCGATTTACAGTTAGGTCACGACTTGTTGTCTTTTATCTGATGGTGTATCCCCGAGAATATTGTGGAAAAAATTTGTTTCTCTGATGGGATTCTAGATTAGATACGGGAGATTACATCTCGGATATGGAGTGTAGGAGGTTCGATTACTCGTACTATACCCATTATGTTCATCATTTCCTTTAAAAGACTACACCTTTTCAAACAATCGAACATCTGATAGTCGATTAAACTGAGCCCATACAAATCGCTAGCGCGGTTTAAGAGTCTTTCAGTCATGGATCGGTTGATTTTTGCAATTGGAAACTACACATGCCTTTGCTTTCTAAATAGCACGCTTTTCAAGCCACTTTTTCTATCAAACTCTCTTTTGAAAAAATCAGTTGCCACTTTTTTTGGGAAATGTTGAGAAAAAACCGTCCTCGGTTGGCCACTTCTTCGGTTGTGGTTGGACAGCGAATAAAAATGAGCCTGGAAACTGTACCCTCTTGAGGGTACTTTCTTAGTAGTCCAAGATACCATTAAAGAGTCGCGTTTTATTTTTGTAAAACGGCAGGTGTCCGGTCAAAGATAACGACTTGCGGCACATTCGCTTCTTCACAGGCCGCTTAGACGACAACTTTATTTTATGGGATTTGGTGGGAAAATGGGCGACCGCATCGGCATTGGACTTACACAAATAATAAATATTCGCATTTGGACCGCACACTTCGACAAGCGGTTCTTGCGACTGTGTGTGGCATCAACTATGCATGAGACGTCGATTTTTTGCTGAAGGAAAAACCGCGGAATTTGGAAAATTGTGGAACACTGCATGAAATTGATCTGCAATTACCGTTCGGACGGGATGGCAACAATACGAAACTGCCCGGCAAAAAAATCCCATCAAGCTTTGTTAGCCATAAATGTTCTTTTTATTAAACTGCTTTGTGCGTGTTTAATTTCGGTTGGTTGGCCGGAAAAAATGACGGTGTCGTTTTGCACAGTGCGGCCCACATCAAGACTTAACAGTTTCATTTTTTGCGTCCACGATTACGGATAGAAGGAGGTGTGAATGATTAACGATTTTTGCCATTCCTAAATATTTGCACGAATCTTCAAGATCGTCTTCTCATTGTTGTCTATTTCCTATTTAATTTATCATATTTTTTTGCAGTGCGAGTCCTTAACTTGCAATAAATTTGTTGAGGCAAAGACAGGTTTTGTTTGGGAAAATATCCTCGCACACGTCGATTAGTCGCTTAAATTGCGCTATTTTTATCAGTATCATTTAAAAAATAGTCAAAATCTCCAAGGAAGGACATTCTTTTTACAAGTTCTTTTTAAATCACAAAGAGCTCAATTTAAAAAACCAATCGGCGTGTCCGATCATATTACCGAAAATCCCTGTCTTTGATTTTCCGAAGTTATTTCATGATTAAGACTCACGCAGTGAATGCAATTCTTCATTTTGATTGCTCAGATGACTCTTTAAAATTTAAGGAGCTTTAGGGAATTGAAGAATTTCCCCAATTTGCAATTCAATTTTGCTCATTCTGTTGCGATTTTAAAAAATTTTCAATTTTTGTTTCAAAACTGCAGTGTTAATGCTTTCATTATTTAAAAAAGGCCTTAGCTTCAAGCTGAGGATAGCGAACATTTTGAATTTAGACATTTTCTGATGTTTGCAAATTTTCAGTTTGAAAGTTCTTAGTCAAATTTGGTACTTTTAATTTTTTGCTTGTTGAAAACTGTTTTTACAGTGCGGATGCTCTCAATTTTTTTCTACGGGAAAATGGCAAACTTCAACTAGAGTAAAGTGCTCGAAAAGCGCATTTGCCTAAGAAACACCACTAAGAAAAGTTATTTTGTAGAAGAACTTTCTCTCTTCTGAGAGCTCTTTCAGTTCGTAAGATTTATGTCTGGAATTTTTTTCCTTGCTAAATTTTCCAAGATTTGATCTTTACAAAATCGGTCAATCTTTATTTAAAGCCGCTATTTACATTTTTCCTTCATAAAGTCACAAGTCCTAAACCAAAGCTGCAAGATGAGGTAAATGTTGGATTTTAATAAAAGAGGTTTCAACTGTTTTCAAAGCTTTATTAGTAGTTCACTACTAATAAAAGCACAAAATTTGAATTTTGATAAAGGAGATTTTACGTGTAAGTTCTGGAAAGTTCTAGAACCTTTGAAATGTTCATTTTGGAAATTTTTCGAAATGTTTATTAGGAGTTGCATTCTCGTTTAGGCTCGTCTGTTGTTACAAATCTACCAGTAACAAGCTAAAGCAAGCGCATGAGGAAAATTGATATCACTCCAACTCTAATTGATATCACTTCCAAATTTCAGCAAAATATGTATTGAGAAAGTCTCTTAAAACCGCTGTTTCCATTTTGCATATTTTGCAGATCGCAAACTAAAACTGCTAAAATACAAATATTTTGGATTTTAATAAAGAATATTTCACTTTCTAGTTGTGCAAAAATTTATTAATTTTGAAACGTATATTAACTACTGAAAATGTTTCTTATTGTTCGTTAGAAGTTGCATTCGCATTTAAGCTTGTTTGTTCTAAATCCTCTTAGCAGCCAACTAACACCCGCAGAGAAATTATGTTTTGAATTTTAATAAAAAATATTTCAGTTGATTTCAGTCTGAAAATAAAAGAATTTATAAATTTGACAAGTATCTGAGACCAGAAAAATTTCTCCAATCCCCAAATTTCTATTGGAGTCGCTTTCTTCACTTTTGCATCATGAATTCACAAGTCGCCAACTAAAGCAGATAGAAGACAGAAATGTTGGAATTTATCAAAAAACGTTCATTGGTTAGTCGTGCAAAAATGCAATAATTTTGAAAAATTCGCTGATTTTTGAGAATTTTTCAAAATGTCTATTAGAAGAGGCCTTTTCAGCTATGCTCGTTCGTGGCTATAAATCCACAAAGAACATATTAAGGCACGAAAGACGCAAATTTTGCGTTTTAATAAACAGATTGCAGTTCATGTATTCATGACCGAAATCAATATAATTTCGAAATTTAACCAAAGATCGATTTACAGTAATTTACGGCCAATTTTTCTTAAAACCGCTGTCTCCATTTTGGCGAAAGCCACAAACCAAAACAGCTAAAAGACACACAATTTTGTATTTATTTAAAGGAAGCTTCAGTTATTAGTTGTGCAAAAATTGCAGTAATTTTTAGGAAATTTTCAAAATCTTCATTGGAAGTTGCATTCTCATTTATCATCGTTAGTTGCTATAAATTCGCCAGTGGCAAACTGAAACCAGTAGAGAAAGGAAATTTTGCATTTTACTCAAGCATATACCGGTTTCTAAAACTAATGTAAAAAAATAAATAATTTAGGAGTTTCAGAAAAATGTGAATTGCGTAAGTTTCCGTCAACCTTCTATTAGCACCCCAATCTTTATTTCCCCTTCAAAAGTTCATAAGTTGCAAACCAAACTCACTAAAACACTGAAATTGTGGATTTAAATAGAACAAGTCTTCGTTTTTTAATTGTACAAAACTGCGATCTTCTTGAGGTCTTTGTTGATTTTTGAGAAATTTTCAAAATTTGGACAAATTTACAAGATTTAAATGAAAATTTAAAGTAACAAAAAATATTCAATGCTCTGACGCAAACTAAGTCCAAGTGTTGAAAGCTTCTTCAAATATTTCTTGAAGTGTTTACAAAAAGAAATCAACATTAACACGACTCGGTGCAATTTCACCAGAACAATCCACAAGCTAACAAAAGGCAAATTTTGCTAATTCCCCCAATTAAAACTCGCTTAACATCCACAAAATCCACCACTCCAGTTGGAAAGCAAATGCGCAAATTTCCATCTCGTTTCGCTAAACTCCACTCGAAACGGTAACGTTTTTCGGATTTCACAGTTCCGGTACCTAAACAGGTTCGGGATAAACCAATCGAACGCACGCTGGTATAAAAGCGATTTCAATTCATAAATATCGCTTTTGTAATCTGTAGGTTGGTGCCTTTTACGCTGTATGGTGGAGCGGCCCAACCTCCAAACCGGTTCCGATTTTTCACCATTTAAATAATCATATTAAAATGTCCTGATTATACTATTACCATCAACCTATCCATACACTCGAAGTGTGCTTTGGACCCAAAGAGGTTCCCGTTTGGGCTGGGAAAAATCACAACCCGCAGGGAAAGTAACCCATTGTGGTTCAACAATGGAACCATTAGCCAAAGGCCATAAAGGCTACGTTAATGTATTGTTTAGGAACGCTATCAGCACGACTAATAAATAACTGGTAGATGTACTACGGTTACACCCACTTCTCGGCCTCCTATTTGCTTAAGGATATCCTTTTGCATAACACAATTATGTTGGGCAAACTATTGCCAATATAATGTGCAATTCCCTCCCACGCTCCATTCAACATGTTCATACAGGTTATTTTTAGATAGCCTTTCCAAAAGGTTTTACACTTTTTTGGCTGCTCCATGTCACCGGCATCCTCAGAGGTGGTGGCTGGAAAGGCTAGAGGCCCAATTGTAAAGAGTTTCAAATTGGTTGGCCTTTAACAGTCCAATGCGTATTTTTAGGATGGATAATAGAACCAATCGAATGTACGTTGACCGCTAAATGAACAAAGGTAACTAACTAACTTGCTAAGAAGATTTATGATTGCCAACTGTGGCTGTTTCGTTCATTCACCTAAACGGCTAAATTGGCTCCTGCTTGCTATTCCCATTCAAGTTTTTAGTCCAAGTCTTTAGGACCAGGCCGGCTCATCATTAGCCAGACGTGTAAAATTCCAAACGATAAAATTCAAATTTCGGCAATAAAATACGTATAACCGGCTATATTCGCCTTGGCAGGTTACCTTTAACGAACATGAATTTGCGCTTTTCTCGTCGGGCCCAATATCAGCCAATTCTCGACGAGAAATCGGGAAACTGATTGGAAACTGCTATGCAAAACCGGCACCAACTGTTCAAGTCACTAACACGTTCATTCAATCAAGAACGTCGCGACACACGTCTCTGTAACCACTGACCCACTGAAGAAATGTCCTCAGCGAAGAAGGAGACCGATCTGCTGGTTCCGAAAAAGCCGAAGACGACTGAGAAACGAAGAAACAACTGAAAGCGACTGGGCGAGAGCTTTCTTCGGGTCAACTTGCTGCTGACTGACGCCTACAGTCACTTGTTTCAAGCACAAGCAGGTGAGATCATATGGTACTGGGCTTTTCGGACGTTCACATTCAGCACCTTTTTTTTCACTTCGGACCGTTTACATAAGATAATCACTCTCATTATTAATAACTTATTCAAATTCTTCATTAGAACATCAGGCGGTTACAACTTCGGCTAATTCCATTCAAATATTCAAACATTTGATAGAGATTTAGACAGAAATTCGCTTAACAATGTCAACGTGCAAATACTATCTGTCTAGATCTAGAAGCTGGGGTGGAAGATTAGGGTGTACTGGGGTGTAATTTTGTATAGGAACATGACCTCATTCCTTGAAAAAAAAAGGACCAATTTGCAAGGAGTTCGAATTTTTCATTTTGATTACTAACTTAACTTTTTTAAATGGAACCCTCCATATATTACTGAGCTGTCTGAAAATGCAAAATTGTGAACACTTTGAACCACAAGTTTCTGAGTAGGTTGCAAGCTCAATTTTTTGTAGGAACTGACACCATTAAACTCTACTACGAAACTTAGCAATTCAATATAAATAATTGAGTCCAACAAGACCAACCAGACCTAACTCTAACTTCCAAGTTTCACTCACCAGTTAGCCATAATCTTGTTAAACTTACAAGCATCGCCCTGTAAGTGCATAAATAGTTAAAACAAATAATTAATTAACTTTGCAGGTTTTATGGGTTTTTTTATACGGTCCATGTTGGCAAATAAGCAATTTCGGGAACCTTTGGCGACTTTTCGCAATTCACTCAAGCAAATCGTGCTCCGCTCCTATTCCGATTTACAGTTAAGTGCAACACTTCCAGACAATTCTATAATTCCCATTAAATTTACCCACGCAGGTAATTTAAAATTAATAAGGCGTCGCTCGCTCATTGTTTCCATAATGAATTCTCATATCTCACTGGAACTGAATAAGGACGTTTATTAATTGAGAAATGCGAGTGTTCACCCATACTCTATTGATCGTTTTATGCGGGTTTGGGTCTGGAAAATGTCAATTTTTCCGCAATATGATCGATTTGGTGGATCCTTTTCATCTGCTGCATTCGAGGCAGGAAGCAAGCACTCCAGCTCCTCCTTCCCTGGAACCTGTGGTCAAACCCGTTGAAGTGGAGAAGGCAATTTTTCAGATTTCTGGAAAGCTTCAGGTACGTAGATTTGGCAAGGGAAAGTCAAGATTTTCATTCCTAATCAAGTTTTCCCCAAAATTCCCCACTTTTTTATTTCATGTGTGTAGGCTTTATTGGGCACTGACAATAACCAAGTGATCGAAAACTACCTGATTTCGCCCATATGCGCGATTAATCTTCTGGGCCAGTTTCTGTTGGGAAATCGAGGGAATGCCAGCCAACATCTGGAAAATCTGCTCGGACTCTCACCAAAACCAAAAGTTGCCAAAAGAGAAGTGAATGTTGTCGAACTAACCAGCGACCATTTGGTAAGCCGAATGTTTCAAGATAAAACGATTTTCAACTGACCATCTTTTTCGATAAGCACTCGTATTTTGGTCAGGAGAGACAAAGACCGGGTGGTTTCCTTCGCGACTGCTACATCGCTCTCACTCCTGAGCATACGGGCGAGTCGAGTTGATGCGCCTGAACCGCGCGTGAACGGATTAGTTACGTTACGAGGGGCGATCTTAAATGTTAGTTTTATGGCAACATATAATTCGATTACCGTGAATGGATCACTTACATTACGAGGGGCGATTGAATGCGTATTATTTGCAAATTCGATTAAATGTTTTAAAACCATGAAACTGGAGAGTTTTTTGGGATCGATCACATCTGAAGGGAAAAATCTGACTGTCATTATGTAAACCTTATTTTAATAAATATATTTGCTTAAACAATAATTCAAGTTATGACTATTTATTTATAGTATAACGAAAAAGTGTACCACCCAGTGTTTCATTGGAGAGTTCGCAAACGTTCCAGTCAACTTTCCAGGCCGAACCCTCATTACCAAGTCTCCATTCGGAATGCGCTGGTGTACCAAAGAAACTTCGATTTATCGGCGTACTGGAAGAGCAACGCAGCCGACTTTTATAAAACCCTCCTAATCACTTCTGATAACACCAGGTAGGTGGTGCAATTTGGCAAAATTAGGCTCCAAAGCCAATGAACATTTTTCCACTTCAAGCGCTCTGTTGGAGTGGAGAAACTTTGGAACAAGGACTAACCTGCTGATCGAAAATCTTCAAAACCAGGCTCTGCAGTTGAGTAGGTTCCAGATAGAAACAAAGTTCAACGCGCATTTCACTGAGGAAGAAACAGAGGACGTGTTTCGAGTCAGTCGCCATGAAAGGAGCAGAGTCAAGTACATGCAGGTAAGCAGAAAAATGCCCAGAAATTTTAAAAACAACTCAAATTACTTCTAGGGCCTCATCAGAAACACCCTCTTCATGAACACTCCGGACTTTACTTTGACCGTCATTCCTCTACAAGGCCAGGCCCTTCATATGTACATCTTGCTTCCAAGAAACGATATTTATAACATCCACCATTTCTCGGAGTCGATTGAAGACTTCCAAACGTTTAAAGCCATACAGGAGGAGCACAAATACAACTTCCTAGACCTTAAAATAAGGCTTCCGAACATTTTTAATTGCACCGAGGAGTTGGACGTTCTTAAGGGACTGCGGAGCCGAAGCGCAAATCTTGAAGGGCCTTTTAACTTAAACAGAGTTGCACACGACCTGAAACTGACTCACGCAGTTCAGCAGCTCCAAATATCTATTAGCAGCAAAGATGCACAGGAAAAAATGAGGCAAGAGGAAACTGCTGAAAATCCTGTCCCGCTGGTCAATCTGCAAGTAACTACTCCATTTCTGTTCTTCATTATGCAGGAAAAACACAAAATCGTCCTGCTGTGGGGGAGCATTTCGGATCCTTCCCAACTTGTTCATCGAACCTTAAGGCCTTAGTTGTAGAAATCCTGCTAGCTCTAATGTGGGTTTAAGTCCAACAAAGAAAATAGATTTCAAAAAGACACCTCGGTAAACTATGTGAATCTATACATTGAATTAAATGAGTCAGAATATGAAACGGGCATTATCGATGGATTATGGCCCGTCAAGTATCAAGATCAAAAACAACAATACATCAATGATCGATTTATTGCCCAGCATTTCCAAGTCTAATAATTCATCTCAGCGACTTAGTCATGGAGCGCAAACACGGAATGTTTTATGTATCGGATAATCGAGCTCTATGAAAAACAGCAAATCTATCTGCAAAATTTAATTGTTTATTAAATAGTTCTGAACGTAGCCTGAATAATATCTGGCATGTTCGATATATACCATCTGACCTAGACACTTTCTTTCAATGAGATAAAGTTGGCTTGGAATGGTTTCGATCGTTAATCATTTGTTCCAGTTGGCCAAAAAATCTGGATTTTTTCTGGATGAAAATTTTCATTAGTTTAGGTAATTCCAGCATTAGAGCTAAGTCGTACTGGATAAAAACGCACATAAATTCTGTTAAATAAATTGAGGGATTTATTTTAGATCCGATGGTTTTGATGCTTTCCTGAAACCGTTCAATAATCCCACAGTGTTTCACAACACTTTCAATTTTTTGAGGATGGTTAGTGATCTCTTATCTTAGCTCTCTTGGCTTTGTTTCAGTCAATACGTCTCATTGTCTCGTGTAGTAATATTAACTTTCACTCTAGAACAAGTAGCCACTGGATAGTTGTGTTCAATAACCAGCAAATTAATCTATAACCCCCAAAAATTGCTTTCCTCTCGCCCTAAATTCTGATTTTTACCAACTAAAATTTACAACAAAAGTGCTTTTCTGTAAAATGTTTAGTGTGCTGAAAAAACCTTTGGAAAATACGAACAAAATTAGACCTAGTTGCATTTTAACATGAAAGTATACCTAACTGCAGCAAAACATCAATATATTCTGAATTATTTCATCTTTAAATGCGACTTCTTGAACGCATAACACATTTTTTTTAAATCAAGTTCAAGTTTTGATATTCGAAAACCGACAATATTTTTCTTGAATTTATCATGCTGTTTTGCAATGAAATGCATCCATATTTTTATCATGTTTTTCATGTTCCACGGAATAATGTTTTCTTGTTGGTGTTAATTTCTCTAAAAATGTCGCGATTTCAATAAATATGAACGATATTTCTTTACGTTACGAATTTCTGCTACTTACTTGTGGACGTACTGACAAAAGTGCATACCTTCATTACTTTTGTGCTTAAAACCGTTTTTTTAACACTTAAAGTTAATCCTGGAATTACCTAGATACTATATCTGCTGAAGTCTCCAGCCGCTTATAACCATGAACATCTATCTGGCTCAATTATTGCAATTCATTAATGATACCAATGGACGGGATTATGATTATTATTAAAACCAATTAATTACAATTATTACACAGGATCAAAAGCTTGTTTAATTGATCCGCGAGCTGGCAATAATTTAGAAGAAACAGGAAGATCTTTCCACGGCTGATAAGATAGTGAGTTTATAAAAATCATCGATTCTTCGACTGGTCTCCTCAGTACTTGTGGTTCTTTACTTAAAGTGATCATGAAGGTAAGAACTCGTGAACATGATATTTTGCCCATTGAGCGCCCACAGAATAGAATAAAAGTGTCGTAGTTCCGATCATACAGTGGGTTTTCTGAATGTTCCAGAAGAAGTTCAGAGGAAAATTGTGCCCGAAAGTATCGAAGTTGGGAAAATATCGAGTTTCGTTTTTAAACCCATTGTTATCCAGTTCTAGTGCCTTTTTAAACATGCTATTCATAAACGTTTGGAGTTCAGACTCCAATTTCAAAACGGATTTCTTATTTGGATAAGTTTGTTCTAATGCCCCGAGAAAATGTGATGGGATTTGCGCCGATTCTTCTTCAATAAACCTGCTAGATTCATTCATCTCGCAAACTAACAAGGATTTTGATAGGTTAAATCATAAAAAAATTATATGGTCGAAAACAGTTTTCACCCATCCATATGGGGAAAACTTAAAAGCTACAAACAAAAAAATGGTTAAAGGCATAAATTCAGCTTTTCAACCGGAATCAAAAATTGATATAATTATTATACAAAAATGTGTTAAAAATTAAACTAAATGTCTGTTAAATATATAGAGTGTTTTAACTGCAATTTTGGTTTTTAAAATCTTGAAAACTCATTTGTCTGCTTCAGCTTGAACTTCAAAAGTTAAATTTCCGCTTCATTTTAAATTTGGATACAGAGTGTCTTCCACAGACCATCAACTTTTGAGCTCCAACGCTTCTTTTGTGTATATCTAATAGTTTAATGTCGTTTTTTATCTGGCAAAACGTTTTTTTTGAACACCTTCGTAGATATTATAAGCCAATAAGAAGGTTCAATCGTGATCTTTTAAGTAAATTCTGCTCGGGATAATAATCACCATCACCTAGATGATCCCATCAGTGGCTATAAAAATATTAAGGTAACCTAATCTCATAGATAATCGACGGTAAATCGATTTTACAATTAATAATTCTAATCGCACACCGGAGACATTTATTGAAGTAATTTATTGAAAACTAATAGGCATTTCAAAGACAAAAGATGATCCTTGAGCCGAGAAAAAGTATATCCATCATGTTTTGTACGTTAGCTGGGCATTAGTAGCATTTAACCGGGTGACTTAATCAGGCTTTCTAAGGCGTGTATTGAGTTATCCTTAAATTTGTTCCTTTGGGGATTTATCTAGTTTGTTAGGCTTCTTCCCTAATGGATTACCTATGCAAATTTCTAGTGGCCTGGACGGTAACATTAAATGAACTTTTAACTATAATATGGACAAGATGACGCTTGAATCAGCGTATAAAGGAAGCATCGGCACTGTTTCTTCCTCCAAATGTCTAGGAAGGTCTGGAGAAAGCAAAACCAACCAACTGTTGAGAGTTGAGCAAAAGTTGAATAAAACAAGCATTTTTCATCAGCAACTTGTTTTCAAAATATTTATATCATTTTGATGCATCAAAGCGATTCTAGGAAGGTATAATTCGATTAATTCTTTTCATAGCTCTTCTTACTTACTCATGAGTTGCAGGATGTCATACCATAAACCTCTCATGCTGTGTGTGAGATATTTCAAACTTTTCTTCTTCACCTTATGTAGGAGCTCTGTACCTTCCTTCTTTCTTCTTAGGACTTCTACGTCTGCACATGTTCTGTCCATGGTCCACATCTCAAAAGCGTTTAGTTTCCGTTTGCAATACATTTTCAGGGTGCATGCTTCTAAACCAGAAGGACCGAGGAAAGATAACATTTGAGAATCCGAGTTCTTAGGTCCAGACTCAAATCGCCACTGTAGAGTAACTTCTTCATATTATTATTTTCTCGCATTTTTCGATTCAATTCGTTGGAAGCTCAGCTACATGAGAACCAACAGTCGAAGTCCTGGCGATAACCTCCCAACAGGAATATGATTCAAAACCTGCCGACTTAAAAACAAAAGTGTCGCTGCTCTGTTCAGCACCTGCAACCTTTCTGAGATAACTTTTTTAAGAATACACATATTTGTTTGCAGTTCTTTTGGCTACTGTCGATAGCCATAGTTGCGGTATTAGCCACTCTGACGACAGCCTACAGACTACCAACTACAGTCATCCCATCGGCTTATAGGTTGCACTTGAACCTTTCCGAAGATGCATTCACTGCAGACTCCGACGCCTACGAAGGCTACGTTATTATAACTGTTCAAGCTTTGGAGAGTGTGACTGAAATTCAGCTTCATGCCGCCCATGACTTCATCAACATCACCTCGGCCTTCATCGGCAATAACGACATCAACAGCATCACGGTGGATAACACCACCAATATCGTTACTTTGGGCAGCTTTGGTGTCACTTTGGGTGCTGGATCTACCGCCTTGCTGCATTTGTATTTCACCAGCAGGTAGTTGTGCCCGGCGATTTCTTTGGCTGGTGGTGATTGATGTTTGTTCTGTAGATTGAGCGCGCAAGATATGTACGGGTTCTACAAGAGTTCCTACACTCAAGGAACCGTCACTAGGTATTTGGCCACAACACAGTTCCAGCCAACTTTTGCTCGGAGGGCCTTTCCTTGCTTTGACGAGCCGGCCTTTAAGGCCACTTTTGAAATATACATCACTTTCCCCAGAGGGCTGAACGCCTTGTCTAATATGCCCGAACAGGAACACGATACGAGCGATGTGATTGGTGATGATCCGTAAGTATTTTCCATCAAATTTCTCATGTTGCGGTTTACAGTGCGCTTTTCTCGGCGCTGGTAGCAGTTAATTTAAGACAATAATTCAGGGCAATGCCAGTTTTTCCAAAAAGTTAAATCCCACGATCGCCCATCGTTCCCAGAGTTCCCATCGGTTCAGGAATCTACACCACCCTCTATAAAGTCTTCCTCAGTCCTGCTCTCTACTTCTTTAGAGTGAGGAGTAGTTTTTTTCATCCTCCTTTTCTAAACCGCGTTTTCCCAAAACGATTTACAAGGGTATCCAGATTACAGCAGTGTTGAACAGCTGCGAACTTGTTCCAGGAATCTGGAAACCGCCCATTTCCCGGTCACCAGCGTTATGCCCACCTACCTAGTGGCCTTCATCGTCTCCGACTTCACCTGCACCTATGGGGAAAATATCGAACTCACTGCTGTCCCCTACAGAGTCTGCTCCAGAGCTCAAACCGCAAACATCCGGAGCTTCGCCCTAACATCGGGAGTATCGCTGCTGAGGACCCTGAACGTCTACACCAATTACACGTAAGTAAACCCCACTGATTACGGTTACTCTCAAATTGAATTCGCAAATTGCTTTGCTTCCTCCAGGTACAGTGCCATGGGCTTTCCAAAAATGGACCAGGTGGCCATTCCAGATTTCGCTGCAGGCGCTATGGAGAACTGGGGTTTAGTAACCTACAGGTACAGGGCAGTACTCTAAATTAGTTCAGTTCTAATCTCGAAATCCTAGGGAACAATTCCTGCTCTACGACAGTGTGGAATCGACCAACGCGGACCTGCAGCAAATTGCAACGATCATTTCCCACGAATACGCTCACCAGTGGTGGGGCAATTTGGTTACCATGCAGTGGTGGTCCGAGACCTTTTTGAACGAGGGTTTTGCCAACTACTTCCAATATTTCACCACACATGAAGTAAGTGGCGTGCTAATCAACCAACCCCCGCCCAACTAAGCGCTGTTTTTAGGACTATCCAGACTGGGAGTTGGATAAACAGTATATAGTGCGAGTGCTGCAGCCCATGCTTGAGACCGACTCTTTGGCTTCTGCCCAACCTCTGCAATATGAGGCCAACAGCGACGCGCAAGTTCTGAACAGATTTGCCCGAGTGTCGTACTTCAAAGGTATCAACTTGGCGTTTCCCCTGGAAGTCTTTTCGATTATCAAATTTTATTGATTGCCATAATTCTTTAGGGTATGACACCCATTCCTTTTTTATTAAAGACTATCAGCCCTGTGCTGTATCATAAATGCTATTTTTAACGGCCACACGTTATGGCAACTTAACAGTTTAGGATAACCGAGGTGTGCTCTATCCCCGAGTTAACGTATGCGTTTCCGACTCAGTTATCCATCAAACGTTAAAAAGGAAAAAAATATTGGATGCATAAAGTAAGATGCCCTTATACGAATAGTCTATTAGTGAGAGAGAGAGAGTTAACATCAAACCATCGAAGGTTCTAAAACATATGCACTATCGCCACATGTGCACGTGTTGGCCATTTGGGCCACCTACTTCCATACTTGTCTTTGTTTATGATTTGCATTCACTTTCAATTTCGTTCGTTATTGTTCTTGACCTATCATCTGAAACACTTTCAATGGAGCATTCAGAAGAGGCACAAAAACAACTCGGAAACAATTTGAAAATTTAGTAGAGTTTGTGGAGGAAAGTAAAGTTTATTTTCAAGACCATTTTCCAATTGTTCTAATAAAGCTAACCTTATACGACCACCAAAAGACATATTTTTATTTTAAATTAAAAACAAATTATAGCTAAAAGACAAAACTACGCTATGATTAAACACCATTGTTTTATTTATTCCCCGAAGTTAACTTCGAGGGATGCACGTTAAGTTCGAAAGCGGCATGTGATTTGATGCTGTTATTCTGAA
>NW_026018916.1:4719275-4729097 GCF_020466585.1 Dendroctonus ponderosae
AATGTCTCAATTTCCAGGTGGCAGCATATTCCGGATGGTGGAGCATATTTTGGGCAAAGAAACCTTCATTCAAGGACTGCGAAACTACCTGAGAAACTAGTGAGTTTCATTGCGGTAGAACCAAGTCACGGGCTAATTGAATCCTTTCAGCGCTTTCCAGAACACTTTGCCGGATGACCTGTGGAACACACTGGACGAAGCTCTGGTTGACCGTTCCAGACTCCCGTATAACACAACTTTGAGCCAGATTATGCGCAACTGGGTCCAAAATCCTGGATACCCGATCCTGGAAGTCCGAAACATCGGTGTAGCGCTTGCAGTGACACAAGAGGCAAGTTGCTCGATTCCGCTTGGTTCTTTGCTTTCAACGTTATGGGATTTGGTTTGTAGGGACGATTTTTGTTGAATGGAAACGACAGTGCTGCCCGGTGGTACATCCCTATTAGCTACACGGTCAGCACCAATTCAGGAAATTTCGGAAATTCCTCTCCCCAGGATTGGCTGCTGCCTATTGGAATAGTGGAGATTCCGTTCCTTACTGGCTCTTGGGTTGTTCTTAATAATCAAGTCACTGGTGGGTATTTATTAATTTTCCCGGTGGGTCGCAAGAGTTTTTGCTTCATTGTTTTAAGTAACAGGAAATTAGAGGTGTGCTAAACCGGTATTTTCCGGTTACAAGGTTCCAGTTCCACTTTGGTAATAGGTTCGAAGTGCAGTTCCAAAAGTAACATGTTACTTTTCAAAATTTTTCATTAAAAATTCGTAATAATGATAGTAGAAATGATAAATAATTGGTAAACTGAAAAAATATATTCTAAAACAAAAAACAAAACATGGGTCATAAGTAACTGCTTAAAGAACAGAAACCTGATAATAAAATGGATTAGAGAAGATAAACGCTTTGCATGCAAAAATATTTAAGTACCAAATTTTCATTAAAGAATATTTTTTTTGCTGATGCTTTTCCTGCTAGTGCCTAGTTAACAATGCAGAAAATAACCTGTTAAATTGGATACTTATAACTGCGGTTACACGTTCCAGGTCTGAAATACTTTTCATCCCTAATTGAAATATAACCAAAAATCGCCAACTTTTAAGGGTTGAATCAGGAGAATTTGAAAAAAGTTCTCGTCCCAGACTGGCTTTCTGGGTGAGCAGGTTTTAACAGAATCGCTTGAGAAGGAAAAAATGGTTTACCCCAACCTCAACAGAAGGGTGCAGAAAATTCCCACTTTATTAATTTTTCAGTATTTCCATGACACCAAAATTTGTAAACCGAAAAAGTAGCTGCAAAACACAAAACACTTTCTGAAACAAACTACTTCGGTTTATTCAGAATTTTTCTGCTTAAAGTTTAAAGTTCTCAAATATTTTCTACTGCCTGATGTAATTAGTGTTTTGTATGCTCTTTATATTAAGCAGTTTCAGGAAAACAGGAAATTTTGATGTTAAAAATTTAATTTTTCAAGGCTACTATCGTGTCAACTACAACACCATGTGGGATCCTCTAATCGAGGCTCTTCAAGCCTCCAACTTCTCGAGCATTCCTGAAGAAAACAGAGCTTCGTTCGTGGACGATGCCTTCCATCTGGCTAGAGCAAATAGAATTAACTATACCAGAGCGTTTGGTATAATCGAATTTCTGAGAAACGACACTTCACATCATGCTTGGTTCCCTGCCATCGGCGGCTTCAACTTCTTATTGAGCAGAGTTGGACAGGATTCGCGTCTGGGTAGAGCCGTTTCGGTGAGTTATTTCTTCTCAAGCGTTCTACAACTCAGTTTTGATTGCGGCATTTTGCTTTAAACCTGCGAAATCAAGAAAAATATTTGAAAACTCTTTAAATGGTTTCAAATGTTTGGTAAGCGCAAAACATTTAAATGGCTTTAAATAAAACTGTTAAATCTTTGGAAACTTGTTGAAACAATGTGTGTCCGAACCGCTGGACGTTCTAAGACTCGAAATCGAATCATTTCCTCTCAATCTCAATTAAACCTCTATATTTAGAGCCATGTACTGGATCTGCTAACAAACATCTACTCCACCGTGCCTTGGATCAGACTGAACGGAACCGATCACGCCTACACGTTGAAGCAAGTGGACATTCTAACTTTGGCCTGCAGATTGGGGCTGCAGAACTGCATCAACCACGCCCTGGAACGGTTCGGCGAGTACAGAATTTCTGGAACAAGGTACTGTTTTGATAATCTTCCCGACTTCAGCTGGTCATTTTGGTGCTTGTCCACAGGCCTACTAATAACGTGAGATCTGTCGTATACTGCAACGCCTTGCGCTATGGAAACAGTTCTAGCGATTGGGAACTGCTGTGGTCAGCATACGCCAGCTCCCAAATAGCTGGAGAAAGAGTGAGGATTATTTCGGCCCTTGGTTGTATTCAGAATGAAGAAATTCTTCAAAGGTATTCAGAATATTAATACTTTATGGCCCTTGAATCATTCGAGCAAACAAACTGTGCCGCTGCTATAAAAACAAAATTACCTTATACAAGCTCTCATAAACTTTCTAAACATCAATTACGATAACCGGCTGCTCTTATCTTAATATCGTTATTGTTCTAAATGCCTGAAATCGTAAAACCCTGTCATACACTGAACGTTTGCGAATGATTGATAAGTGAACGAAAATGGAATTTGATCAGGTATCTGGAACTGTCTCTGGATCCCACTTCCGGAATTCGTTCTCAGGACGCTTTGTCCGTTTTCAATGCCGTCCATCAAGGCAGTACTATGGGCATTGACATTGCGTTCAAATTCCTGCAGGAAAACCATGCCATCATCAACGAACGGTGAGGCTCAGAACAATCGGGCGCAAATCGCCAGACTAACAGACTCTTTCATTTAGTTATCAGAGCTTGAATGCACTCAGCAACATGATCAGCGCATTGGCCGCAAGATTCACCACAGAAGAACAACTCAACGAGGTTGGTAGCAGCACATTTATACAGGGTGTGCGCAAATAAACGCTACAAGATTTTGCTCTCAAAGTTCTGATGATTCTAGTCAGAAAATTGGCATTTATTTTCGGACGCCCTGGAAATGATGCTGCGCTTG
This sequence comes from Dendroctonus ponderosae, assembly GCF_020466585.1. NCBI lineage: Eukaryota > Metazoa > Arthropoda > Insecta > Coleoptera > Curculionidae > Dendroctonus > Dendroctonus ponderosae. The sequence continues at coordinate 4,722,348 of NW_026018916.1, forward strand.
TAGCACAGCAGTAAATAGCTCAACATCTTCCACACAGGGTGACAAAGACATCTGGGGAACAGAAAAGATAGGCAACATTCAGAATCCCGCTATGACTTGCCTATCTTCTTAAATTGTCACTCTGTATATACTGACTCTAGCTTTATAGAGGTCTCAAAATTGCTTTGTATTGCAGCTGAGGGCTTTTATCGAAACCGGTGAACTGGCCGAAGACTTCCACAGTGCTGCCAGCTCGGCTCTGGGAACAGTAGAAGCCAATCTCGTCTGGCTGGATCAGTACTGGGAAGAGCTGCACGCGTACTATGGAATCGACCCTAATGAGCCGGAAACAACCACTACGACTTCCACTAGCACTACAACTACCACCACCACCACTACAACTACTACTACTACGACCACGCCCACTCCTACCACAACTACAACCACACCAACCACCACAACTCCTACCACCACTACGCCTGCAGAAGAGGATGACGACGAAGGTGTAGATGGTGACGGTTCAAGTGCAGGCACATTGGGAGTGTCTATGCTCCTGCTGGGTCTGTCGATGATCGTTGCATTAAGAAATTAACTCTAGTTCAATTGAAGTATGCCAAAACTATCCTCTATTTTCTTAAGTAAAGTAGTTTTTAAATATAAAAGTTTGTTTTAAAATGCTGTTTTCATCCAGCGTTCTAAAAGATGCGTGGACGGGAAGCAAAAGCTAAAAATATTTGAAAATTGACAAAAGACAATGCCTAAAACAGGCCTACTATACATACAACGTTTCGTGGACCGTTGCGAGAAAAAGCACTCGTATGTTACTCGAGACTGAAAAAATTGAAAACGAAAACTCGCTGGAAGTTTTTCTTCACTTTGGCCTCTCAGGTTATTTTGGTTAATGATTTTATTCATGTGGACTCTCTCACAATGTATCGGAGCGCGTTTCTAAGAGGCAGGTTTAGAAAGTTTTCTTGCGTCCAAACTAGTGGCGTAACAAGAGAAATTTTGGTTTCTGGGAAGTTGTGCTCAACCCTTTGGGACGACACTGATTTAATTACATAGAAGCAAAATATAGGAAGCTTGGAGGGTTTTTGGTTGGGAAAAATTATCGGCGGGTAGGACGGAGGGCCACAGGCTTAACATTAAACTCAACCAGAAAGGCAAATGAAGATTGCCAAGAAATGAGAAAAATACTAAAATGGTGCAATTTTCCACAACATTCACGTTTACAACCCGCTTTATAAGGGACGCTAATCCGTCGTAAAGCAAATGGTGCGATTCCGAAAAACTGTGAAGCATAAAAATGCCGACAATTCATGGCCAATATTGGTAATAATCAAGCGACTATTTAATATTATCATCGAATTGCATTGCATGAAACTGTGATTTAGGCGAACACATTAAGAGATTAACAAATGCGGCAGATAGGGTGAGATTAGATAAGCGTTCCAGAATGTGGGTACTATAAGAGATGATTCCCAGTTTATTGCCTCTCAGTGTAGTGGTGCTTGATGGGGACTTGTTAGAGGAGAAAAAAGGAGTAGGAGGAACTGATCTACTTAAGAGCGGTTAAGGAAAAGGTGAGCGATTTTGGTTTTGCTGTGTTTTATTTAGTGTCTTTCGACAGGCTGAACAAGCAAATTGATTTGACTTCTCCAACTGTTTGCAATTGTTAAATACGCTTTGGTGTAGACCAGCTTGCGCCATATGATTTAAAAAGCACATGCATTTGCCCCAATAAAAATAGCGGCGTTTCCAAGGAAACCAAACATATCAGTTGTCATCGCCTTATTGAACTAGACCACCAGCCCCAATGAACGTTTGGTTTGCATTCAATGTTGCCTTGTTTGCAAATGTTGATCCGAAAATTGCTAGGGAATGATCAATATTTGCATCAGCATCTGTGCAGATATGATTACACACAACCGTAAACAAGAAACTTATTATCCCTGTAAAGCAATATGAAAACTAATGGAATTTTCGGATGATAAGTGCGATTTGATAGTGTTATCTTCTACGGTTACGGTCTGTAAAAACGGTAAATATTTTACCAATTAGTAAGAGTGTTGCTCTATTTGCTACATAAATATTGTCGGCTTTATTCCGTGTGTATTTAAGACTTCTGTAATTAGCAGCTTCAGGTAACCATAAAGTTTATATCAGCCTCAGGTGAATGATAAATTTTCAAAACAAAAAAGCGATGTTTTAAAACCCGAACGATTTTTAATTGATTAAATCACTTCAGACTATTGCAACTAACGCTCGTTAGGATCTACAAGCTAATTAATGGAAAATTTAGATTTCGCGATCTTAAAAACGCCCAAACCCAATATTTTTATAGTAGTACTAATGGTTAAGAACATAATAAAAAGAAACACACAATTTATTTACACTTTGGCACCCTGCATTTCGGAAATGCACAACTAAAATTCGGTATTTTTGTAGTTTAACAAATGTAGGTTTATCGCACGTTAAACGTTTGACTGAGTGCAAATATTTTAAACAAATGTGTTGATTAGCGCAAAAAATCCTTCAATTCCTGCAAGTAAATTGACAATTTTTTGACGAAAAGTGCATCTAGATGATGATCTGCAAGAACTCCTCTATACTTTTCTCGCCTTCCTCTTGATTACTCATTAATAGACATGAAATCGATTAAACAAGCGCTTAATTTAGAAAAATGACTGGTTGAAGTGTTTTTCCCCAAATAATCCAAACAATACAACATGGGATTAGCCCGAATATTGGTAATTTCAATGTGATGATCAGCGACATAACAGTGATTTGCCATCAATCATTTCTAAGCCATCCATCTGCAGTTCCTAGTGCGCAATATTGAATCCTTAGCCTAATTACTCAATTATTTTACAAATTAAAGGTAGCTAATCATTGCATATGCATGTCGCCACAAAAATCGATTAGTGGTACTGAAATTTGCGTCCTTCAAATGTTTGAATAATTGTTGCGACGACGGTTCATTATCATGCGTTATCATTTTAATTTTAGCACACAAACGATGTCGATGGTGAATTTGTTTGTCGTTTTGTTGGCGGCATCTACAGCCCTCAGCTACCGACTGCCCACGATCTACATCCCCAGCAGCTACAATATCAGCCTGACCGTGCCGGAAGATGTTTTCACTAGTGAAAACGGAACTGGGTATACTGGAACTGTGCAAATTTTGTTCACAGTGTCGGAAAATGTGTCCGAAGTTTGTCTGCATGTCAGTCCGTCCTATCTGGCCATCAGCAATACATCGAACAGCTTGATTAACACTAATGGCTCAGACGTTATTAACGTTACAGGCGTTTCGATTGACAACACCACGGAAATTGCCAATTTTACTTTATCCAGCCTGTTGACCGTTAATCAAACGTATCTACTGACAATTGATTTCAGTAAGTTTTCAGAGTTTAGAGTTAGTTAGGGAATTGCGGTTAGTTTGCAAAGTGTGCTCTTCACATCTTAGCCATCCATATAAGTTATATTGTCAATAACTATCCACTTCACTAAGAGTCAATTGCTTCGCAAACCTATCAGGTAGAATAGTTGACCGATTTGTACTCAAGCAAATTAAACTGCTGGTTTAATAGCAGTTAAAATACATTTTAAGTTTTGAAGAGCTCAATTTCAAAACTAACCACGTTGCACTATAACAAGATGTGAAACCTCCAAAGTATTTGCATGCAAAAGTGGGTTATAATGAAATTTTCTAGATGGCACACTCAGTACTTCGGACGGTTACGGGTTCTACAAAAGCAGCTACAACGATAGCTCTAACACTACTCAGTATCTAGCCACCACTCAAATGGAGCCCACATTCGCAAGAAGAGCGTTTCCTTGCTTTGACGAGCCCAAATATAAAGCCATCTTTATCATTTCCCTCACGCATCCCAATGGTTTGAATGTGTTGAGCAACATGAATGCATTAAACGTTGCTGAAAAGTGAGTCTTAATGCACCCTTCCTGGGAGATTTTCAAATGGGTGGTTTCTTCCAGCACAACTACCAGTCAGACTGTAACAACGTTCAATCCCACCCCGATTATGTCCACCTATCTGGTGGCATTTATTGTATCTAACTTTACCTGCGATTCCACCAATGACCTGGAAGGATCGTTGCTCAATCAGGTAAAGATTGGTATCTTGAAAAGGATTTCAAAATTTTAATTGCGCAATTTTCAAGGTTTGCTCCAGGAGTGAAACTGCTTCCACCAGAGCTTTAGCTCTGGAGGCAGGACCAAAAATCGTCGACAGTTTCAATACATATCTGAATATCAATTACAGTTCGAACATAAACAAGCTGGATCAGGTGGCCATTCCAGACTTTACATCCGGGGCTATGGAAAATTGGGGTTTGATCACCTACAGGTAAATTATTCAGATGATTTGGTCTTTGATACTGAGAATGTGTTTTTTATTGAAGTCATCATTTCTTTATTGAATTTCATAGAGCCGAAGGCTTTTTGAGCTGATTTATCGAAAAAGTGCTTGGAATTCAACATGCAGCAATCTGAAACTCCTAGCATGTTTTTCAATGAGTTTGATGCATTCCTCGCATCCGCGAGCTGAAAATGTAAAATTTAACACATTTTGAGAACATTTTCACTGTTTCATAAAATCGACCCCCACCATTAGAAAAATGACGACCAAAAACCAAAATTTCACGTGCGTGCTTTTTGAGCTCAATCGATTCCTTTCGACGTAAGGTCAGAAATGTGCTTTTATAAAGTGTTTGGGTAAATAATAAGGAAGAAATCGTCGGTTAAAGATCGTGAACGCTTCATAGTATTCATAGGAATTCTTCAGAGATCAACCAGATCTCAAAAAAAATTTCTAGCACGCGCCCCACAAAAGTTGAAAGGATAACAGCTTCGGTTCTCTATTCTCCAGTTTACGACCTCTCCTAAGCAAAATTGTTTACGTTCTCCACAGTCCCCTTTCAGACTCTTTCAGTCCCAAACCTTGACATTCTTTCAGCCACAATTTCGTCCTCACTTTGCTACCTTTGGGAAGAAACGACCCTCAAAAACTTTGCAATCATTTCAGAGAACGCGCTCTACTGTACGACGCTAACGAAACATCAAACAGCTACCAGCAATATACACTTACAGTTGTGGCGCATGAGTTGGCTCATCAATGGTTCGGAAACCTCGTCACTTGCAAATGGTGGTCGGAAATCTTCCTCAACGAAGGATTTGCTACGTTTTTCGAGTTTTTCCTTACGCATGAGGCAAGTTTCGACGCCGCCTTCCCGAGTATCCAAGATTAAAGGAAATGTCACAGGTGTATCCTGATCTGGAGGCGGACAAGCAATTCGTAACTAAAGCGTTGCATTATGCTATGGATGATGAAGTGGACGAAACGGAGGCGCTTCGCACCAATGCAACAACCCAAAGTGAGATTTCTGCCCGGTTCAGTACGACCAGCTACGATAAAGGAGGCAGCATCCTGAGGATGGTCGAGCACATTTTGGGAACGGATGCCTGGAAAATTGGACTTAATCGTTACCTGAGCACCTAGTGAGTTATGGGGGTTGTCACGGGGATTTTAACTAAACTGTGGATTCTAGTGCCCATTCTTCCGCTGAGCCTGAAGACCTGTGGGACATTTTAGGTAACAACACCAATAGGACCTTGCCTGCTAACTTGTCTGCTGTGATGGAAAGCTGGATCGATTCGCCCGGATTTCCAGTGGTCAATGTTAGTCTCAATGGCAGCCAGTTGACTTTAACACAGGTAGAGCTTTGCGGGTTTCCAGAGGTTTTTCCTGATGTCAGCAATTGCAGGCTCGCTTTGTCTTCAGCAACTCCACCGCCACCAATGTGTCCTGGTATATTCCAGTTACATACACCACATCTGAAAATGCGTCCAACTTCTTCAACACCACCCCTGTGGCCTGGATAACTCCAACTTCCAACCTCAGCCTGAATGTCAGCTCTAGCATATCTTGGATTGTTGTCAACAATCTGCATACCGGTGAGTGTTAGAGGCACCACAAAACAAAAAGTCTGAAGTTGGTAAATACATTCCAGGATACTACCGAGTGAATTACGACTCAAGCCTTTGGAGCAACCTGGTTACCGCGCTGGCCCAAAGCAACTTTTCCGGCATACCCGAAATAAGCAGGGCGCAAATAGTCAGCGACGGCTTCAATTTGGCTAGAGGCGGCTACATCAGCTACAGCCAGCTGTTCAGCGTCATCGAGTTCCTGACCAATGAAACTTCGTACCACGTCTGGTATTCAGCGCTGAGTGGCTTCGAATATCTGCTGAAACGCACTGGGCTTAACTCCACTCTAGGAGCTGCCATTGCGGTGAGAAACGATAGAGGAGGTTTGAGATCAATTGGGGTAAAATGAGCGTGTTTTAGAGCCACATCAGCAATTTGACTGCTCCGGTACTGGAAACTGTTCCTTTAACAGTTGTGGACTCTTCGAATCATATTTACACACTACACCAGGTGCTGGTACAGGGATGGGCCTGCAAATTGGGCGGCTCCAACTGTACCACTCATGCTCTAAGTTTATTCGCTGGATATAAAAATACATCCACCAGGTAAGAGCGGGTTTTTAGTGTTTCTTCTATGAGAATTTGGAAGCCCTATCAGTGACTTGTGCGTTTTTGTAGGAAGAAACAGTTTTTTAATGAATGCCTTTACAACAATGAAAAACAGTTTGAATATGGAAACGGGTGTCATACTCTCTTAAATTATTACACATTTTTAGTTTTTTACAAACTTCTTTTTGGGTATTTCGCCTCAAAAATTTTT
>NW_026018916.1:4730096-4744097 GCF_020466585.1 Dendroctonus ponderosae
GAAGTTTGTAAAAAATGAATCCGCCTCAACAATATAGAACTTATCTACATTTTTAGTTCCTGTACGCTCGGGTTCGGTAACTTTTCTTGTAATTGCTATTATTTTTTAACCAATTTTATTTACACAATCAACTACCCACACTGTATGTATCTACAGTTTTCTTCGGGAAATATTTAGTCATCCCAATAATGAAATATTTGATCACCAGTGCCAAACTTGAACTGAACTTTCAGACCCGACAAAAACCTCAGATCCATCGCCTATTGTTATGGCTTGAAGAACAGTTCGGACATTGCAACCGACTGGAGTTTCCTCTGGAATAAGTTCCTGAACACCTCATTGTCCACTGAACAAGTAACAATCTTGGCGGCGCTGGGATGTCCCAGCAATGAAACTATCCTCACTGAGTAAGCTTTATTGCAGTGTCTTCGAACGGTCACTCTACAAATAAGCTTGTAGGTATTTGAGTAAAACGTTGACGGATGATAGTGGCATCAGATCGCAAGACTACGCCTCAGTTTTCTCGGCAGTTTACTCCGGCAGCAGTTTGGGAGTGGATGTGGCTTTGGATTTCTACATCAGCAATTATGACGCTATTCTAGTACGGTATGGTATTTTTCGGTAGGTTTGCTTTCGTGTACATTGAGGGTGTTTACAGTGACACTAGAGTGAATGGGGCTGGTCGCATCATCAAGGCAATTGCTGAACAAATCACAACCGAAGCCCAAATAGCCAAGGTAGTTACCCAATGGATTCTGGAACAAAAAAGGCACATTTTCTGAAATTTTCAGCTTCAAACATTCGCCAATAGCTCCGTGGTGAATGGGACCATGGTGCAGTCTGCCGCTGATGCTCTGAGTACTGCTCAGAGCAACCTACAGTGGCTCAGCACGTACCAGAGCAGTCTCAGTTCATACTATGGGCTTGATACTACTACTACTACTACTGGTCCCACTACTACTCCTACTACTACTACCACCACCACAACTACAGAATCCACTAGCACGACTGATTCTTCAGCTTATCAGTTTTGCCTATCGCTGAGCTTGTTGCTACTCGGCTTGGTTATCACGAAACTGTAATATTGGCTAACTACATACGAGGGCATCTAATTTGCAGCTTGATGGAGAAACTATTGATTTTTTACGTTTTTTTAAATAAGTATAATTTTGGGTAACGGGAAGCGAACCGAAGTAAAAAGAGCTAAAAGAAGAATGTTTGCTAGATTTTGCGCTTTCGCTCTTAGCCCCAACTGATTTTTATAAACTGTGCCTTGTTAGTTTTTCAAATAAATAACTGTTTTCCTCAACGTTTGAGCATTATTATTTCCAACGAAACTACTCGTGTATAATATAAATTTTATAAATAACTTCCTTGGAGATTACAAATGATTTAAAACAAATAACGCTGACTTGCGTGTAAAAACTTTAGACTATCGTAAAAGCCACTAATCTTGACGGGTTTTAGCTAATAAAGCGGACTTAGGAAATCTGCTCAGAAAAATGATTGATGGCTCATGACTTCATTTGCTCGGAAATCGGATGGTTGGTTGTTCGGTTTCCATTTGTTACATAAATAAATAAAAGCGACACCAGTAATGAAAACAATCGGAAGAAATAGTTCTTTTGGTCTAAGTACAATGGAATTTTGAGCCTTTAAATGAAAATTTCGATGATTCAATTGTATGGCAATCCGCGATTGTAAATTGTTATTTTTTTATCAGTTTCTATCACTAAAATAAGTTATTGCCCCAAATATAATCATAAAACCTAATCAGTAACAGTCTGGAAATTTCAACAGCAAATCAATGGCTTTGCAGGTGGTCATACATAGAAACTATGACTCACACAGTAAGAGTTTGATGCGAAAATAAGCTGCCTAAATTATAATTTATTGTTCCATGCATTCTAGGCGTTAGATGTGCAGTATCCAGGTTATCAGTTCTATTGAAGTCCTTGAGTCTGTTTGCATTGTTCGCTATTTTTCACACTATTGTCTTTTATAATTCAATCCTTTTAAGCTTTCAAAGTCTTGGACGATTTTAGTTTGCAGCAGTGTTTTTTTCCGTTACCTTTCCAGGGCCAAAAGACTCTTCCAGTACTTAAACTAACCTGTGTTACTTTGAAAATTTCTGAAAAGCTTAAAATGCATTTTGTAAATCCTGCTAAACCGATAGGATTAGTGCTGAGGCATCCACAATACATTTCAAAAATGTCGCTCTTTCCGCCGCTCAATTAATTGAATAGTTTCAATCTAAAGCAATTATCATGCCAATCTTCATATAAAGAAATGTTTGCCTTTTTATTGAATGAACCACTTCGGAGCCAAAGACAGAGAAGGCTTTTAAAACCCTTAAAACTAAAGCTTTAAATATTAGGAACTACATTAAAAAAGGGAATTTTTTCCGGTTGAAAACAATCACTTTGGAAAACGCCAGAAAAAGTGTTTTGTAAACTTTAAAATTACCAGAACAAAAAGATCTTTCCAGTAAAGCAAACTGCGTTTATTTTACTGGTACGAAGCTAAAAAATGCTGCAATAATCGAAATTTGCAAATCACGTTTAACTGATAGGATCAACCCTAAAAATTCTCAATAAAGTTGAAGAACTCCGCTCTTTCTTTGGAGAAAATTGATTACAAAACAAGGAAATTAAAACAGCAGAAAGCACCGTTGTGGAAACCTTGAAGGACGATTCGTAAAACATTTTGAAACAAATTTTCTTAGTTGAACCAGTAAATAAAACAAAAGGCTTCGTTGAGGCAAAAGAAGCAGACGAAATAAATGCTAACCAGAACTTTTACTAATAAAAAAGCGACAAACTATGCCGCAAAATTGAATAAAAGCGAGTATATCCAGAACAAAAGAACCATATTAAGCAGAAGAAATCTTCTTAGGCATTTTTATCAAATACATCGGCTCCTGCCCCTATTTATAGTTGAGCACTAAACCAGAGAATGCAACCCGAACGGATTTAGAAGATTCAAAATTCGATCTTCAATTGAAGGTTGTAAAAAAATAATTTTTAATTGGTTGATTAAGCTCTTAATTGATTAGCGCAAACCCGGAGTATAAAATCCCAGGACAGGGGTTTAGTGACTTGTTTTCGTGCTTTTGTGCATGCGGTAAGTAGATAGCTACTTAGTAGAACTTACAAACTGAGCAAATAGCAGCTAAAAAAAGAATTTTGAAAATTTTAGCCACATTTACCCGTTATTAAATCATATACGAAAAACTTTAAAATATACCTAATGCACCCTAGACTGGTTGAGTGATGTTGCCCAATGGAAAAAACGTCCTGCTACTGCTTTCTATAGCTTTAGTCTGCAGAACTATTGCTCAGGATGATTCCTATCGTTTACCCCCCAACTACAAGCTGGAACATTACGACGTAAACCTGGTCATCCCTGCTGAGTCCTTCACCGCCAACTCATCCAACTATTCTGGATCGGTAGTTATCCAGTTCCAAGTGAGGAATAGCGATGGAAATTTTCAAGGATTCTCTGTAAAAGGCAGTTTTAGGTGACAGTAAGCACGAGCGAGGTAAAGCTGCATGCCAGCTCTTCATACATCACTTTGCTGACCATCCAGCTGGACGATGGTGATCTGCTGGACAACTATTCGGTTAACAGCACGACGAATATTCTAACTTTGCAATTTCCGGATGCATTAATCGTTGGTCAAAGCTACAATTTGTCCATCACGTTTAACTCCAGCTTGGTCACATCCAGTGGAAGTAAGGAGTTGATTCTAGTAGCTCTAGTATTTACCCGATGGTATTGACATTTTTAAGGGGCCTTGTACAAAGCCTCGTACACCGATGAAAATGGGGACACTCAGTACATAGCAGCCACTCAATTCGAGCCCACTAATGCCAGACATGCTTTTCCCTGCTTCGATGAGCCCCGCTACAAAGCGACTTTTGCCTACACTCTAACATATCCAGCTGACATGAATGCTCTTACCAATACAGCTGCAGCCAGCAACTCAACGGATCAGTACGTACAATGTTTTTAACATTCTGGGCAATTGAAGCTTGTCTTCTGTACCGAGTTAAACAGATATTTAAAGAGTGGTTGACTAAGGCGAGGCAAATATTAACTGAATTTCCAGAACCACCAACCTGACGACAACCGTATTCGAGGTGAGTCCAAGAATGCCGGTTTATCTGGTGGCGTTTGTGATCTCCAAGTACACTTGCACTGAGGGGGCTCTAGAGGGTAAGTTGCTCAATATTTTCACATTTTGACCCACACCAGGTCAATTAATTGCCCAATTGCATCACTCCTCCCCAGGTTCCGCCACAGCAGTGCATCGCATTTGCTCCAGACGGGAACGAGAGTCCAGAAGATCGTACGCTTTGGAAGTGACTCCTCTGATAATCGACGGCCTTAATAATTACACTGGAATCAATTACACGAGCAGCCTGGGCAAGTTGGACCAGGTAGCTGTTTCCGGGAAATCTGGAGCTATGGAGAACTGGGGCTTGGTGCTCTACAGGTGGAACTTTGTGAGCTTTTCCGAGCTTCAGATTAATTTAATTCCTCTTTTAGCGAGGGTGGATTGCTCTTCAACAACACTGTTCAGACCAACACCAACAAGCAGGGCATTTTGGCGGTGATCGCCCACGAATTGGCCCACCAGTGGTTCGGAAATTTGGTCACCTGCAAGTGGTGGTCGGAAATCTTCCTGAACGAAGGCCTGGCGACTCTGTTTGAGTACTACATTGCTGATGAGGTCGGGTCTGCACAAATGCCAGTCCAGAAAAACTCACAATTAAAACTTCCTCTAGGCCCAACCAGTCTTCCAGATGGTGAACCAGTTCGTCATCAGAATCATGCACAGCATTCTCACCACTGATGGCTCCCTGAATGTGCCTGCCCTTAGATCCAATGCTTCCACTGCTTCGGAAATATCCAACAAATTCTCCAGCTACTCCTACTACAAGGGCGCTGCTGTTCTGAGGATGATCGAGCACGTAGTGGGCCGAGAATACTACAGAAGCGGAATCCAGAAGTACTTAGCCGACAAGTATGTGGTGGTAGGGTGCAATTGGCCCAGAGTAAAAATCGCATTCTAGTGAATATGAACCAGCCGAACCTGAGGATTTGTGGGACGCCATCCAGGCGGTAACAGAAAACCAAATATCCACTCTACCAGTGGACAGCAACATATCAGCTGTTATGTATAACTGGATTGAGTTGGGCGGGTATCCAGTGGTGAATGTTTCCCTGAATGGCACCACTCTCGTTCTGACTCAGGTGAGCAGGTTTGGAGGTGCAGATGCGGATTATTTTCATTCATTTTCATTCCTTCAGCAACGGTTCCTCTACAGCGGGAGTGAAACCGAGAAAACCACTTGGTATATACCAATCAGCTACACCACGTCTGAGACTGGGGATTATAATGAAGACACCAGCCCTAAGGGATGGCTCACTCCAACGGAAGATTTAACTATTACGGACTTTACCAATTCCAGTGCCTGGATCGTGGTGAATAATCAACAAACTGGTAAGCCAAAGGGTTTTTTCCAGTCACCTTCACCTTTACAGGGTAACGATTTAAAATGTTGGATTTCAGGTTTCTTTAGAGTTAACTACGATGCCACTCTATGGCAAAACCTGGCGGTCGCCCTGCAACAGAACAACTTTTCAGGCATTCATGTTCTCAACAGAGCTCAGATTATCCAGGACTCGTACATGCTGGCCCGGGCCGGTTTGCTTTCCTTCGATCAAGTGCTCAGAAACAGCGAATTCCTGGCTAACGACGATTCGTACATCACTTGGTATCCAGGAATTTCGTTCTTGAATTACCTTCTGTCCCGCATTGGAAGCACCTCCACTCTGGGAGGCTCTTTGACTGTGAGTTTAGAGTGCAATTTCCATCAGGCCCTGAGTTTTCTGGTTTTTAGAGTCATTTTCTGGCACTGGTTGAAAGGGTGGCCAACTCAGTTCCTCTGGAAACAGTCAACGAAGACGAGCACGTTTATACTCTAAACCAAGTGCTGGTTAATACGTATGCGTGCAAATATGGCAACGCGGTTTGTACAGCAGCAGCTAAAACCCTATTTGCCACCTACAAAGCGACTTTTGAAAGGTAAAAAACATTAACAGTATGCCTATTTTTGGAAGCAATGAAGTGAAGTTATCAAATATACATTGCTTTGAGAATTCTATTGTAAAATTCACTCATCGATGGCGATCAGAGAACTGATCTTGTTTTTTTGGCTTCACTTTTGTTAATTTGCGCCTTAAACTACAGTAACTTTCATAATTTGAACGAGCTACATTTTTGAAGCTGCAATGTTGCCACATTTATATTTTTTACAAGCATCTGCGATTTCCTATGCTATTTCTCTGAGCTCTCTAAATGCCCTCAGACAATTTTCAAGAACATCGGGCCTTCGCTTGCTCGGCTGACAATATGCTCAGCTTATATTTACGCTGATGTACCCCAGTCCTTTTAGTGATTTTTTCGAAAATTCGATCGTCAACCACCTTTCTCTCATTAAAATTCACGACTTTTTCATACGCGCATGCTACACGGGCAAAAGCCACTATCTTATAAAAAAAATAGTGAACTTCAATGAGTCTTGAAAACCTTGTATTTATACTTCTACAGACCCAACATTAACACGCGAGCTCTGGTTTATTGCAACGCAATAAGACACAGTGAAAGTCCAACGGAAGACTGGAATTTCCTGTTTGAACAGTACCAGAACAGTTCAGTGTCCGATGATTCTTCGCGGATTTGGTCAGCTTTGGGCTGCGCCACTAATACAACTGTCCTCAATGCGTGAGTTTTAAAGTTTCCAATTGGGACTTTCTCATGATTTTTTGTGGGCTTTTTCCAGGTTTGTAGCCCGACTTTTCAACAGCGACGAAGTGATAACTTCGTCCCTCTACACATCGGTGTTTTCCACCATCTACAGCGGCAATGAGGTGGGCGTGGACTTTGTCCTGGACTATTTCATCAGCAACTACCAGGAAATCATCGACTTGTATGTTGGTTGTTGTTGTTAAGAACCAGCGGATTTTTAAATCAAATTTTCAGGTATTCTGCAGCTAATTTGAGTCCAGCGGAAATCATTACTGGATTGGGATCAGTGTTTACCAGGGAGGATCAGATCGAAAAGGCACGAAAACTGGCCGGGTAATCTGGTGGCATAATTAAGGTTATTTTCATCCAATTGCAGCTGGAGGCATTTGTGACTTCAACCAGCGATCTTCCCACTAATATCACTGAAGCTGCTGCCACTGCCCGAACGAGTTACACGCGCAACCAAGCAGTTGTAGTTATACACCGATCGTACCTGAATAGCTATTTTGGGCTAACTGAAGACGAAGACAACGCCAGCACCACCGGTACTGCTAGTACAACGACAACTGAAGCTGCTACAACGACAACTACAGCTGCAGCTACTACTCAATCCTCTACAACAACAGCAGAAGATGCCACTACAACTACTTCATCTGCAGCTGCTACAACTACAACCGCAGCAACTGCATCTACTACTCAATCCACTACAACGACAACAGCCCAAACAGACGCTGCTGTTAGTTTGAGAAGCATTGGGTTGCTGAGTTTAATGTTAGTTTCTTTAGTTCGCCTCACTTGTTAGAAAAATTATTATTAAAATTCATTATTTAAATATTAATAGTTTGATTGATTGGTAGAGACATTGGGTGTTTAAACATTTTACATTAAGCAATCAAGCGAGATTTAAAATGCCTTCTGGAATTTCAATAATAGCAAAGGATGAGGCACTGAAGGGATTAGGGCTTGAACAATTTTCAACTCAATTAAAACGTCTCAAATTCAACCATTTCTCTCAGAAAAGGAAACGACTCTGCCATCAAAACCCGCCCATTCTGCAGCTAATCAGATAGTTAACTTTTCGAGTCGTATCATCAGAAACACATTGAAACGATAATAATGGATATACCCAAAGCCTTTGACCGAGTAAACCATGAAACCTTGTTTCGCCAACTTTTTCTAACCAGAAGAATTTCTAAGCTCATTATCGCGTCGTTTACAAACCTAGATGAATGAACCTACACAAAATAATAATAAACGGATTATAAAAACCAACAAATACTAATTTGCTATCAGAGTCAGGGTCCAATGTTTGCATTAGTCTACTTTTGGTATTTTTTTTAAATCCCAGATATTTACGCCAAAATTATCTGACACAGAATGAGTAACAAGTCAATCAATCTAGTGGGATTTTTTTAGACACAAAAAAAAACAAAGGGATTAGAACGTAGGTACTCAAAACTTCCATAGTCCAAAGGCTCAAATAGGCATAAAAACTGTAATTAAAATCTGAGGGGTAAAGAATGCAATTCTTGAAACGTACGACCAAATGAGGCCGTCCGAGACTTGCTTAAAAATATGGTTCATTTAATAGAATATAATAAAACGCTCATTCGGTCTTAATTCCCTAATAAGATTGGTAAATCCTGAAAAACGATTTACTTTCGATTAGATAAGTGTCTTTATAAGATGAGGAGTAACCAAAGGAGGTTTTTACAGTGTGGTACAGTGCATGTGGTAAGTAACATTTACCTTAGTGAAAATTTCGCTGTTCCTTTGGTTACATTTCTGCAAATTTCCAGAATCAGCGGTAGAGCTACACACTTGGGTTTCTTGATAGGTTTTTTCAATCTCACCTTTTCCTTTTGTATCAAGGCGCGATTTGCATCAACGGATAGAGTTTATGTTTTGGAACCGAAAATCGTAGATTTTCCACTTCTTCTTTCTCATCATCTTTACTCCTATTTTAGTCACTCTGAAGCAGTTTATTGCTACTAGGACCTCATTATTTCTCGCAGTTTTTCACAAACTTCGAGGTTCTCTTCGGGTTTCTTTTATGGTTTTTGCATCAAGCAGTTTCCTTGTGAGTAGCGCGTATCCTGCAAAAATACTATTCCAATGGCTGCACTAATTTGCATCTTGAACAATTAATCCATTTCTTTACCCCAATTTCAATAGTATTCGGTATCTCTATTATCAGCAAATTTGTTCCAGTTGATTGCTACTTCATCATCATGCTTCAACGTCTTCAACATTTCGAAAAAAATCCTCATCTTACTTTGAGTACTAAATGGATTTTCTATGTCTTTCAAAGTTAGGAAAATATGTAATATCATGCTCTTATATAAGATATCCATTTCCTTTAACTAATCTGGGTGAAATTTAGCGATAATCTAATCATTGCCGACCATAAAGCAATTTATTGAGCTAATTAGTATTCCACTTTTATGAATATCAATATTGCCACTCTAAACCGTTTATTGTCAATATGGTTTAGTGTGTTTGCCTTATCAGGGTGGATGAGAATAATTAAAAATATATCTAATAACAACCACAGAAAGTTGCACTGAATTCGATAAAACTCAGATTTCTGTTTACGTTAAAGGCAAGTCGTAAAAGTGGATTTAAAGAGCAATTTTTTTAAGACATTTTTGGGATCATTTCGACTAGGAAAATTGCAGCACCCTGTGTAAGCCACCGGGAAATTTTATAATATTTTCAAAGATAAGCTATAGAAGCTTCACGCTTTCATTTAGTATCGCTGATATTGTTCCAGTTTAATAACAGTGATTTATTCTGAAATCCATATGTGGTAATTGGGGTCTCATCAGCCCATATTAAAGTGTTAGAATTAGTGGGGTAATAATAGTTAACTATTAATTTAACTAGCATAGATTGATAAGTTTAATAACGATTAATCTTCACTAATCCTGCCATAGAGTCGTTAGATAACAAAAAATATTGTAGATCTTAATAAATACTTACCATCACCTCTTTTGCAGCAAACATGCATTTTTCCAAAATCCTTTTGGTTTGCTTGGTTGCTTTCGTCTGCAGTTCAGTAGCGGACGATGAAGACTATCGCCTACCTTATAACTATATACTGTATCACTACGACATCGACTTGGTGATTCCTGCGGAATCATTTACGGAAACATCAAGCAATTACAATGGATCCGTAGCCATAACGTTTCAGGTAAGCAGAAAATATATCAAGAAAAACATTGTAAGTAGTGAAAGTTCTGCAAGCGGACACTTTTGAACAACGGCTCCATATGAGGACATGGAAAACACCATCTTTAAGTTAGGTTTTCTAACTGCCGCTTTCCAAGTGGACTTGCTCGTAATTTCGTCTCGTTTTGTGAAAATCAGGAAAAAGTCTACACAAGTGGACATAGTTACCGGAGATAAAGTCACTGTTAAGGCTCTAAAGTTACACTGCAAACCTTAAGCGTGTGATAATATTGGGATAATAGTTTTCGAGCGATCGGGGCAACTTTATGTGTGCGAAAAACAGTATTTTGCTCATAGCTTTTGAACCGGTGCTGCTCTTCAAGAAAAGTTTAATACGTTTTTGTTAAGTATCAAAATACGTACAGAATGAGACCAACTAAATTAAAATCCGTTCATTTGTTTAATCAAAAACAAACACAAAAAAACAAACATCTTGTAGATGCATGTTTTTAGTTGCTTAGGAAGCCCGGGATAATTTGATAAAACTATCTTTTCTATTATTAAAGAATTAAAGACGAATTAAAGAGAATATCTTAAACCGTTAACTCAACAACATGAACAGGATGGAGACCCAAAGAACCCTCAACAGTTGTTAATGCCCTGCT
This sequence comes from Dendroctonus ponderosae, assembly GCF_020466585.1. Taxonomy (NCBI): domain Eukaryota; kingdom Metazoa; phylum Arthropoda; class Insecta; order Coleoptera; family Curculionidae; genus Dendroctonus; species Dendroctonus ponderosae. The sequence goes on from NW_026018916.1 coordinate 4,740,750, forward strand.
AAGTAATAGCAATCGAAAAATGCTTTATGAAATCAAATTTTGGAGAAAGAACTAAAAATCCAAAAGAACTCTAGGAAGAACAAGAAGAAGATGAGTGTGCAGATAAACTTTCTGTGCCAACATTTTGTCCGACCGATAGATTTAGGGATTTTAGAAGCATATAAAATTCGAATCATCTCTTACATGTGGGTGTCCGTTGTGCGACAGTCTAAATTTATTTTTTCAATTAAAAATGTTGACTGGAAATAAAGGATAAAACACCATATTCTCAACGTTAGTCGCTTAAGTTGAATTTGCCAATATGAATCAAGATGAATTTTAGGTAATTGAAAGTACCAACACAGTTAAACTGCACGCCAGCGCTAGTAACATCGTTCTAGAAGAGATCAGATTGGATGACAAAGAGCCAACTTTCAAGAATGTGAGCAGTGTCACCAACATTTTGACTCTGGAATTTGCTTCAGATTTAATTCCCGAGCAAAACTACACATTGAACATCAATTTTACAGCCCAATTGCTAAGCGGCGGTAAGTACCTGATAAAACATCGTTTGGAGACTCATTAGGCGATCATTACTCACTCATCACTTCCATTAATAACAATCTAAATCCAAAGGATTTGTTCGGGATAAAAAGGATGAACACTTCACAAATTCAATTCAATACAAATTCTTCAACTAATAGCCAGGCTTTGATGTGTTTTGTTCTGGTTATTAGGCTTGTCACTCCACTGATGTGACTAATTCTGTTATTATTTGGTGTTAGCAGACTATGTTTCGCCGATTTGTTTCTTCTTTCAAATTCAAAAAGTCCTTTTTCCAAATGGCAATTTTGCTATCGAACTATTTCATCCGGGTCTTCAAGCGTCCATCTATTTCAGTGCTTCCTCCACTTTCCTCCTCTACAGCTAGACTTTCAATGCCCGCTTGAACATTTCAGGAGGATTCTACAAAGTCTCCTACACTGACCACGAAAATACCATCCGCTATACTGCCACCACCCAATTCCAGGCAACCAGTGCCCGAAACGCTTTTCCATGCTTTGACGAGCCTGTCTACAAAGCCACTTTCGCATACAACCTCACGTATCCAGCGGAACTGAACGCTTGGACCAACACCCCCAGCATTGCGAACAATACACTTGAGTAAGTTGCCCTATTGAACGGAAACTCCATTTTGTTAACTGATCATTTCAGTGACGGGCTTGTGAAGACGCAGTTTGGTGTCTCCCCACGAATGTCCGTTTATCTGGTAGCGTTCACCATATCCAGATATACGTGTTCGGAGGGCGACTTGGAAGGTGGGTGTCTCGTTCGAAGCATGCAAATTAATGATCGAGAATTAAATGCAGGCACCTCGGAATTCCAGCACCGAGTCTGCTCCAGATTGGACAAGGAGGACGCCAGGCAGTGGGCATTGGAAGTAACGCCGAAAGTGATCTATCACCTCAACAGCTACACGAGTTTCAACTATACTAGCGCTATGTCCAAACTGGACCAGATGGCCGTTCCAGGAAAAAGTGGCGCTATGGAGAACTGGGGTTTGGTTATCTACGGGTGAGGCTGCAGGAATCCCTGGATCGCTGTCTACTTTAGGATGACCGATTTTTCAGAGAGTCGACTCTTCTGTTCAATAGCACGTTGCAAACCAGCGCCACTAAGCAGAGCATAGCGGGAATTATCTCCCACGAGCTAGCTCACATGTGGTTTGGAAACCTGCTCACCTGCAGATGGTGGTCGGAGACGTTTCTCAATGAGGGCTTTGCCAGCTTGTTCCAGTACTACACCACACACTACGTACGTAGACGCAGTCCCATTGGATCCCGCTAAACAGTTTTGCTTGGCAGGCCGTTCCAGAGTTCGAAATGGAGAAACAATTCGTCGTTAGAACCCTGCAGTATGTTCTAGGAATTGAAGCATACACTGGAGTGCCTGCCTTAAGATCCAACGCGTCCACACCGTCGGAAATAAGTGGAAAGTTTGGCACCTACACATATAACAAAGGCGCCAGCGTGTTGCGAATGATCGAGCACATCCTTGGAAGAGAAACGTTCAAGGATGGAATCAGGCTGTACATCGCCAGCAAGTAATTCAACAACAATCGTTCAAATCCTGTACATTTTTCTTGGGACATTTTGAATAATAGTGCGTACCAATCGGTTGAGCCCGAAGACCTTTGGACGGCGCTGGAAGATGGAGCAAGTAATAACATCCCAAACCTACCAGTCGATATCAGTTTGAGCAATGTGGTTGATAACTGGATCAACAAAGGAGGCTTTCCTGTGGTGAATGTGGAATTAGCCAATAACATTATCACGATGTCCCAGGTAGGTGGCATAAATTGTATCTGCAATTGGTTGCACTGAGCCTTTGATGGTTTCAGGAACGTTTCTTATACAGTGGATCGGATGATGAAGACTCCACATGGTATATTCCAATCACCTACACCAGATCCAGCAGTAACGACTTCAACGAAGACACCAGTCCGCGGGGTTGGGTTACTCCAAGCGCCAATTTTTCTCTAACAGCCTTTAGTGCCAGTGAATGGATTGTGGTGAACAATCAAGAAACAGGTAAGTAAGTATGCAAGTAAGATTTCAGCATCAGTCCAATGAAAGCTTGCGAGGCAAACTTGGATGGCTTTTGCATTTGGCTGGGAACTTTCATTTTGGACTCACGTTTAGACACCCGATAAAAATCAGCACCCAGTGCTGCTTCATTGATTTTTTTCTATTCTCAGACTCAGATGTCAGCAATATTTTGCGGAACTTTTCCAGTTTGTGCTTGTCCCTTATTAACAGTTACAAATATTTCAACGAGTGCGATGTTTTGGCTAAAAATGTTCATTTTTAAACCCGTAGTTAAACAGTGGCGAAAAATCACCAACTCGTGCCACTGCCATCAAAATTTCCTTCCCAATGATTAGGATGAAGTGTTCCATATATTGTACAAAACGTGCACGTTCGTACTTGCCCCACATGAGTAGTTATACATTTTTCAACGAGAGCACGCTTTTTGCTGGAACCTTTCATTTACAAGTTCGCGTTTAAACAACAGAAAAAGTTAGGCTCTGGTGCCATTACAACAAAAATTTCTCAATTATGAAAATAGAGTGTGTGCGCTTTGTGCCGAAACTTTCAAGGTCGAACTTGTCCTGCGTTCGTAGTTGCAATTTTATAAATGAAAAGCGCGCTTTTGGCTACATGTGCTCCTTGTATTTAAAATGCAGCAATAAATCAGGATCTTGTGCTTTTCCAATAAAAATTTCTAAATTAGGCTCAATTGTCTGCTGTATCCTGCAAAACTTTCAAGCTCGTACTTGGTCCATCGTAAAAGTTATGATTTTTTTAG
>NW_026018916.1:4745096-4750223 GCF_020466585.1 Dendroctonus ponderosae
ATTTTTAGACCCGCGATTAAACGATTGAAAAATATCCGGAGCTGATGTCAATTCAAGAAAAAAAATCCCTGCTGAGGTTCAATATTCCACTATATTTAGTCAAACTCTCCAGTTCTTATTTATTGCGGATTCGTAGTGACGATTCTTTGACAGAAAAGCGCGCATTTGCAGCGAATGATTACGCGCGCTTGCAAAAGGATTGGTCAGGAAGCAATTTTTGGAAAACCGACCTGGTAACCACATAAAACCTTTTATCCAGGATTTTACCGCGTAAACTACGATAGCACCCTCCGAGAAAATTTGGCTTCCGCTCTCAAGCAGGACAATTTCTCGGGCATCCACGTGACCAACAGAGCCCAATGGGTGGATGACTCCTACGCCCTTGCCAGGGCCGGCTATTTAACATTCGGACAAGTCCTAAGCAACGTGGAGTTTCTGGAAAACGAAACGGAATATTTCACCTGGTATCCAGCAGCCACGCTTTTCAACTATTTACTGCAACGGACTGGCACTAGTCAACTCCTAGGAGCCAGACTGACGGTAAGAAGACTTTTACCAAGAACAGAGTGAATGTATGCAATTTATTGGATTTCTTCAGTCACATCTCTTGTCGTTGCTGGAGACTGCCGTGTCCACATATGCACTGGATGAACTGGACGAGTCGCAACACGTTAACACTCTAACATCCATTCTAATCAACACCTACGCTTGCAAATATGGACACACTACCTGCACAAATGCTGCCAAAACCCTGTTTAGAACCTACAAGAGTTCTTCTGATTTATCTTCCAGGTGCGCAACTCAAGTTTTAAATACAAATTTCACCCAGATTTATGGTTGATGTTTGTTAAGTAAAATCGTACAGGCATTTAAGAGACTTATTTTAAAAGAACTGATAATATTAATGTAAAACCTCAAAGGTCCTGGTGAAGACTTTTGCGGTATTTTAGGGCCTAAAGCCCGAGAAATTCACCAGTTTTTTAACAAACTTTGCTAATTCCAGGCCAAATATCAACATTCGATCTCTGGTCTATTGCAACGCAATAAGATACAGCGACAACATCACCGGCGACTGGCAGTTCCTCTATGAAAAGTACCAAGACAGCGCTCTTTCTGGAGATTCCAGCTACATTTGGACGGCGTTGGGCTGCGCCAATGATACTGATGTCCTTAAAGCGTTAGTACTGGAATCAAAGTAAATCAATACCCATTTGGTACTCAATGTCTTGCAGATTCTTATCCAAAGTACTGGAAAATGACGACGTGATCACTTCCTCCTTGTACGGATCAGTTTTCTCCACTATTTATGTTGCTGGTGAAGTTGGGCTGGACACAGTCCTGGACTTTTTCAGCGACAACTATGCTGCTATTCTGGAAGTGTACGCATCTACGTTCGGTTAAAAACACCAAGAAAAACACTTTGATTTTCCAGATATTCCAATGCAGGCAGCGTGCTAACTGGACTATCCTCATACATCACCAAGACCTCCCAAATTGAAAAGGTAACTTTTCTTCGAAAGCTGTAAACGTGATGATAATAACGAACTTTCCCAGCTGGAAGCCCTCTTGGCCACAGTGGGCACAGACAGCACACTGGCCGCACCAATCCAAACCGCTTTGAATACAGCCAATGAGAATCAGGCCATCATTGAAGCGCACAGAGCTTCGCTTCACGAATACTTTGGGCTTGACACCACCAGCACCCCCAGTACCACCAGCACCACTACTACCACAACAGCTGCTCCTGATGGCAATGATGAAGAAAATGGAGATGATGAAGAAGAGGTTGAGGGAGATGATTCTGCTGAAGTTGACAGTGCCACCACTTTGAGTAGAACCGGTCTGGTTGGTTTGGTGGTAATTGGACTGATCAACAGTGTGTACTTTGGACTGTGAATAATCCGTGGGGGGGTTCAAAAAGATAATCTTAGACTACTGAAGAATAAATGATAAGTTAATGATTAAACCTGAAGTTTTGATTCAGTTTATTTATTGTTCCTTTAACCAACCGCAAGAAACGGAACTGAATAGTTGAAAAATGGTGAGAATGGAGAAGAGTTCAATGAATCGTTACATCAGAGCAGTTGGTGAAGGATCAAAAGCTGGATTAATTTTTATCGCCTTTGTAAAAATCAACCAAATACTTCACTATTAAAAAAGATCAAAGCAACCAAATTCTTTTTCTCGATTTACCATTTAAGAAGAATCTAGACTAATGCGAAGCTTTGTCATATATAAAACCTACTCATAACTAACGCCCAATACTGGTGTTTTGGGTCAAAAGACCTAACAGGAAGGTTTTAAAAATGTTCTACCGGAAAGTCCCCCATTCTCCCTACCATTTTGGGTTCATTCTTTAATGCCCATCCCATTTCCATTTTCTGCTGGTAAATTTTAAATTAGTTTCGGCTTCTCGAATTTTTAGTGCTTCATTGGAATAAACAGTGAAAGACTGTCTACTCTCGACAAACGAATTCTACAAAAATTATGGACTTTGAAGCTTGTTTTCAATGCTGCGAGCACCTGAACTGAATGAAGGTTAATTCATTAATATTCTAGACGCCTTACTGTAAAATCCCTAATCCACTGTTTTTTCTACGTGGAAGCTCAGATGAAATCCCATGACTTGGAAATTTAAGCGGTATTAACCTGATGATTAACTTAAAGGATTTCATTCCACTTCACAGTAATCAGCCCACACAGAAATTTCTACAGCTATAACAAGTSCCTAATTATCGCAAATCGATGCTCTGATGTAATCATCGTTTAATCAAGTCGTTTTATCGATTATTTATTAATCYTCATGCACTTAGCCGGGTTAAACTACACGAACTTATGATGACCAAATTGAAGATTTTACGCCATTGAAGATAAATTCATACTTGGTCTAAACAWGAAACTTTCAACAAATATTTAAAAGGAAAAGCTRCGGCGAATTCTATTGCWTGATTGTACAATGTATGATCTATTTCAACAGCTCCAAAAATAAAAAAAAATAAAAAAGTAGTAAACSTACGAGKGATTCAGAAAAACAATCGAARAATTACATTTTTTCATTTCCCATCAAACTAAGCACTGTCGCAATATTGTTTCGGCTAATAAAGTAACGAATGTTCCATTGATAGTAGAGCTTAYAGRTCTCAATGWCGMTAATAAAAATTAGTTGTACTTAGCGTTTATGTTGGTTTTAAAAATCAGACAATASTTTTCGACGACGTTTCCTTGATTCTGGCCTCAGCAATTAACGCCACACGCAATAAATAATAATAATCTAAATCAGATTATTACAAAAACTCGCTCTATATGGGATTAAACAGACTGAGAGATTTTAAACGCTTACTTTTCTGATAAGATAGCGTACTTTATAAATATGTGGAAAAAAATTTCTTTATCAGCTTTAGTGGTGGCCAGGTAAGTTTCAGATGGTAAATTCAAAGAATTCCGGTAAATTATTATCTAATATAACATAATCAGCCATACAAAATGAAGCCATCTCACCTCTGGAGCTTGTTCTTCTGCTTCGCGTTCAACTTGGTAAAGTCTCAAGGATATCGACTTCCGGAAACTCTGATTCCTTTCCGATATGAAGTCGATCTGGTGATCCCTGAAGCGGCTTTTAGCGCCCAAAGCGCCAACTTTACAGGTACACATTCGAATATTTCATGCTCTCTATCACAATAGTTTTTTTCCAATTTTTAGGTAGTGTTTCCATACAGTTCACAGCAAACACTACCACATCGGAAATAAATTTGCATCATAGAGTGTACGCCACAAGTATTCTTCTAAATGATAGCGCTGGAGGGAGCATCTCGGCCGCTAATAATACGTATAATGAAACAACAGAAATCTTGACCATTTACTTAGTTGAAGCCTTGGTTGTTGCATCGACCTACACTTTGCAGATTGAGTAAGACTTTCATTTAGTACCAGGATTTGAAGTGGAAATTGATGGTGATTGGAAGCTGTAGTTTTTGAGATAAGATTTGTACAGAGCAGCCAGTACAAATGCTACCTTTAAATGTAACACGCTGTAGTTCAAATAGCAAAAGCCCTAATAAGGAAACCAATTGTAAAACGCTGTGCAGTTCTTGTTAAAGGTGTTCGTCTAAATTGCAAACTTTTTGATTGTTGTTTGAAAAATTGTTTTTGAACATTGAGGGTAGAGGGTAGAGAAAAGTTTTTCCTACCAACTTTTAAATAATTTTTAAATTTACGCACGCACTTAAATACCTAGAACTCCCGACTTGTTTCCTTTTTGCTATTCGACAGAAATTTTGATTTTGAGCCCATTTGAAGCCCAGCAGCATTTTTAGGCCTACATTTTTATGCTATTTTATAAGTTTTTATTTCAGGGATTAATAAGCAATTAGATATATATTTCACGCTAATATTGATCCAAATCTAGTCAGATTTTACACTCAAATTTTTAATTTAAATCAACATCAGTTGGAAATAAGTTCTATATTGTTGAGGCGGATTCATTTTTTTACAAACTTCTTTTTTGGGTATTTCGCCCAAAAATTTTTGTCTTTCACGTCTTTTATTACAGATTGATAAATAGTCCTCCTATTTCGCAATAAGAACGAATTATTTATCAAAAAGTAATCAAGAACTATCACCTAGAGGGTATCCTGCGACACACTTAGGCTCAAGCTGTAACAGAAAATTCCAATTAGTAGAGAAATTAATTTGAAAAATTACCTTGACGTTTCGATAGCTATTTTCTGCTATCGTTATCAAAAGAACTTAAATGAACCTAAAAAAGAGTATATTAATAAATTGTGTAACAATAGTAGGATAATACAATATATGAAAATTCGTTCTGATAATTCGTCTGTGCAAATTATTTTATTATTTATTTCAAATTATTATTTGAATTATCAGAACGAATTTTCATATATTGTATTATCCTACTATTGTTACACAATTTATTAATATACTCTTTTTTAAGTTCATTTAGGTTCTTTTGATAACGATAGCAGAAAATAGCTATCGAAACGTCAAGGTAATTTTTCAATAATTCTCTACTAAATGGAATTTTCTCTTACAGCTTGAGCCTAAGTGTGTCGCAGGATACCCTCTAGGTGATAGTTCTTGATTACTTTTTGATAAATAATTCGTTCTTAT
>NW_026018916.1:4750553-4760679 GCF_020466585.1 Dendroctonus ponderosae
AAGTTAGTTCACATAGTCAAAATGTTGCTAGCAATTAGGAATGTTTAATCATTTTCCAGTGTTGATGAAAATTGACAAGCAACTCACAATCTTTTGCAGACAGATTTTATTGAAATTTTATTTACAATTAGAGAGGTAAAGTACTTCAACTCCAAAAAAAACTTGCACGGCAAAACTTTTGTTATGCAGAGCCTTTCGGGCACGACACTGATTTTATGCAAAAACCTTCCAAACTGTCTGATTTCTTATTAGGTTTTTTCCCACCAGTGTCGTGCCCGAAGGGCTCAGCACAACTTTGACAACATTTAAAGCCAAATGCATTTTGCTGTGCCGAAAAAGAAATGTATAAGAAATTATCAAAATTTTGCCACTTTTTGCATTTCCAAAAAATTAAGTTTTTTTAAGTGTAAAACTTCATTTTCGACAAACTATCCAAATAGTCCTTTCAATTAATTAGATACATTTAAGAAATTTTCCAGAAAATACTAATAATTGCCAAAACCTCATAATTTTTTGGTTTTTACTGTTTAGAAGTGACTCAGAATCTCTGGCTTTTGAATATTAAATATGTGTTCTATTGTCTTCAAAAAAAATTACATATCTTAGAAGAAAAAACTGAAAATAATAAAAATCTTACCGCGTTAATTCTGTAGCAATTTTAAATTTTTTGCTTGTGTAAAAGTTCTTGCTCGTCAAGATTTATGAATATAAAGAAGAAAACCATCAATTATATTTTTACATCTTTATGTTAAGCCTGTATTTGTCAGTATTTTCCTTTTCGGTTTCTAAAAATTGGGCTTTTTGAAACAACAAGAAATGGAAATCGAAATAGAACTAACCAAATATTGTTAACCGTGTTCTGGTAAACACAAACGTTTATCAAACCCTATCAACATTTCGCTTTCAACTTTAGAAAAGTTAGCATTTTTTTTTGTAAGAAAAGGATAAATGAGAAAAAGTGAATCATGAAGGTTTTCAAAAATAACTAGTCGGAGTTTTGCCACATTCTGCATTTGGCTTTTTTTGATGTTGAGATTTTATTGGCAAATGATCAAAAGTTAGTTCTGGAGGAGCTTCATCTAAATGGAAATAAATAATGAGCTTAGGGTTTGTCGCGCTTGATATAAATAGTTTTCACAGCTAAAAAGAAATAACTGAAATTTGACAAGCTAACAAAATGTTGCTTTTAACTATTTAAAGTTAAAAAACTGTGTATATCAGAGCAAAAACGACATTAAGAATTTGGGGCAAACAAGCAATTGGTGCCTTTGTAAGCGGCAAAACAATAACTCGTAAGACCAAAATCAAATAATTTCAGATACACTGCAGCCTTCGAAACATCAGCAATGCGAGGTTTCTACACCAGCACTTACCTGGATGAAAATAACGCAACTGCCTACTTACTGACCACCCAATTTCAGCCAACTTCCGCAAGACATGCATTCCCCTGCTTCGATGAACCGCAGTATAAAGCCGTTTTTGCCATCAATTTAACGTATCCATCTGAATATAACGCTCTTAGTAACACTGAGAGCGTGTCGAATGATGCATTTAACTCGTATGTAGAAGGTATGCAAAAAAAGGGTATATCTTCCATATAATTATGTGTTTAGATCGCATACAAAGTCCGTATACAAAGACACCACAACCATGTCAACCTACCTGATCGCCTTTATCATATCGAAATTCACCTGCACAACTGGGGATACCATCGAGAATGGCGTGGATCACCGGGTCTGTTCCAGAGATGAAGAAAAGAAGGACCGGGCGTGGGCGGTTGAAGTTGGCACGCCACTGCTCCGAACTTTGGAGAGCATGACCGGAATTCGATATGGTATGAACGCTTGCAACTGATAGGTGGATTTGTGTGGTAGCTTAAAGTTGATACAACTATTTTCTTCCAGCTAACTACATGCCAAAAATGGACCAAGTGGCTATTCCAGACTTCTCAGCCGGAGCAATGGAGAATTGGGGTCTGGTCACCTACAGGGAAACTGGCTTACTGTTCAGTGAAGAACATACCTCAAACGTCTACAAGAAGAGCATCGCCTTGGTGATCGCGCACGAATTCACTCACATGTGGTTCGGAAACTTGGTCACCTGCAAATGGTGGGACTACACCTTCTTAAACGAAGGCTTCGCACGGTTTTACCAATACTTCGCCAGTGCAGTGGTAAGCAATCGAAACCCAAAATAAAAGTGTTTCTGAATGAAGCATGCTTGGTGCCTGTTAGACTCAACAGCTTCTCGACTGGGAGCTGGAGAAGCATTTTATTGTGGAGCAGGTTCATACCGCTCTCTTAGCAGACTCTACAACTGGCGCTCAAGCTCTTACCTCAACAGCTACTACTGCTTCACAGGTAAGTGGCTGGCGCATCTAAAGAAAGCATTTGGTGATAAATCATCCGGCGATCTTTAAGGTTTCCGGCAAGTTTAGCACCATCAGCTACAACAAGGGGGCCAGCATTTACCGGATGATCGAAACGAATATTATGGGTTCAGATAACTTCATTTATGGCATCAGAGATTATCTAACTGAAAAGTAAGTGGTTGTAGAAGCGGAAAACTCGAGAAATCGAGACAAATTGTTTGTGATTTGAGGATGATTTATTGACTTTTGAGAGTGGCGATGCCCGGTCATCAAGATATGATAAGTATGTCATCACAAGTTTTTCCGCACTTTATATGACACGTTCTTGCTTGACTTAGAATATTGGCATAGAAGCATTTTGTTTGATTACCTAGAAATTTCTGCATATTTTTCTCAATTATTGTGCCAGACGTGCATGAGTAAATTAGCGAAAACTTCCCAAGGTTCCGGAATTAATTAAAAGTCTCCCACGTGCCCAAATAAATCCAAAATTAGTCCATATTTTAAATTGTACTTTGTGGTTCGACTTAATATATAAGCAGAGCCGGATCTTGCGTGGTTATGAAGACATGTCCACAAGAAGATGTCATGACCCAGTAAGGGAAATAATGGAAAACTTTTTCAAGTTTCGGAATTAATCACAAGTCCCCCACAAGAGCAAATGAATTGAAAATTACTGAGGACTTTAACTGATTTCTTCTGAATCGAGTTGGGATATGGGCACAAGAGAGTCTTGCATGGTTATCGAGAAATCCCTGTCATAAAGCGGGTTTTCATGAAGAATTGTCCGCTAAACCAAATTAATCCGAAATAAAGTTTCATCAGAATAATTCTTTGAATTCCTAGTCTCACCTTGTTTTTTTTTTTAATTTCAAGGCATGTTGTTAGATATGCCCTTTTGGACATAAAAATCTTCAGTTTGTCTGCATAAGTTTTGGCGCCAGGGTAAGATTCTTGCATCTGGTTAGAAAGTTAATTCGGTTTTTCTCCTTTGCCAGTTTTTCCTCAGTTTTTTAGATGGTTGCTTCAGGTTGCATTTCTTCATCTGATCCATAACGTTGTATTTCCAAGCATTTCTTGAGGAGGGAGGAAAAAAACCGAAACGGGTTTCAAGGAAATGAATAAATTGTGATATCGAAATAAACTACCCAGGAAAACAGTTTTATATTAAAATTGGAAATACAGACAGGAAAACTTACATGTTAAATAGAAATGCTTAGGAATATAGCATTATGAATCACATAGAAGAATGCCACCTGAAGATTCGGTATAAAAAACTGAAGGCAAAACTGGCAAAGGAGAAAAACCGAAAGACCTTCCTAACCAGATGCAAGAATCTTCAGGTGTCCAAAATTTAAAACACCGAAAGGTATTTTAAAATGAATGAATTGTGACATCGAAATGAATGACTGAAACCCAAGAAAATTGTTTAACATATAAATAATTAAACCGTTTTTTAAAAAATCAATTTAAAACGAAACTTACTATCCAGCCTTTTAGAAAAAATAACTGATCATATTATTTCCAAATTTCAAGAAATTCCATACGTAAATAACCCTTGCGCAATGGAAGTGCCTCACAGCGATCCCCAAAAATATCGCAAATTTAGAAAAAATTGATATTTAGCAGCGAAAAAAACGATAAACAGCCTCATGGTTGAAGACGGTTGTGCCATAGTTGCAAAGTAACCCCACCTTACGGAACATTACATTTGGATATCGAGAAAGTGACAAAATCGTACAAAAACCCGGAAACTTTGTCTTCATCTGCTTCAAGTCCAATTAATGGAGCGACATTCAGGCTCCAGTCTTGTATAATCAATACAACGGTGTCTGTTTCAGTCAGCTAACAGGAACAGTACCAGATGATTTATGGACCTCATTGGCCAAATTCGTGCCTTCCGTAGCACTCCCCAACAATACTGGGCTCAGCACGGTGCTAGAAAACTGGGTGGAACTGAGTGGACATCCTGTTGTTACAGCGACCAAAAGGGGAAACGACATCATTTTAAGCCAGGTATTAAAAGTCCCATTATCAACAAAACCCGCAGCGCTATAAACCATCGATCTAGGAACGATTCCTCTTGAGCGGAAACGACACCACTGAGTACTACGTTCCGATCACCTACACCGTATCCAGTGATGTAACCAAGTTCTCCAACACAACAGTTAAGGCTTGGCTAGTGCCAGGTGAGACTCTCACCCTATCAAACGTCCTGGAGGACAGTTCCTGGATCATCCTCAACAACAGACAATCGGGTTAGGCAGCTATCTGAACTGCAGCAAAACCTTTAAAGTCGATTTGCTGTGTTTAAAGGCTTCTATCGAGTGAACTATGACAGCAGTCTATGGTCGGCAATATTAGCGCAACTGAGCAGCAACCATTTGGTAATTGATGTGCTAAATAGGGCGCAAATAGTCAGCGACGCCTACAACTATGCTAGAGCGGGCCGGAATGGAGGCTACGGAACTTGGAACTACACTGATGCGATGCTCGTTCTCAAATACTTGGAAAATGAAGTCGACTACTACCCGTGGTATGCTGCGATTATCGGAAACAACCATCTTCTACAGCGAATCGGGTAAGTGGAGCTTCAGGGAGCTGCTGCGAGGATGGAGGATAGTGGTTGTGTAGATACGATAGCGAGGAAGGCCAGAAATTCACCGCCTGGATGTTGAAGCTGATGCAAAAGGTCTACAGCACAGTGCCGTTCGACACTCTTGATAGCTCCAACCAGGTCTACACGATGAAGCAAATCTTGATCTTGGCCAGAGTTTGCCGGTATGGAGATGCGGATTGCATCAGCTCTGCTAAGCGACTGTTTGCCAACTACCGGCAAAATGGAGTGAGGTATGAGGAACCTGCTTGAGCTCGTTAAGAAACTTTGCTAATTATCGGAGGTGTTGATTAGCGTGCCCAAGAACTTGAGGACTGTGGTCTACTGCAACGCTTTGAGGCACAGCGACGACGTCCAGGGCGACTTCGACTTCTTGTGGCAGCAATACACCCAGACTAAGCTGAGCTCGGAAATTATGACCATCTACAGTGGGCTGGGTTGTGCGGAAAACACCACAGTGTTGAAATGGTAGACGCTGATGCAGCGCTGCCTAGAGCAAGTTGATAGAGTAGATCATTTGCAGGTATCTGGGCCAAACGATCAACTCCACTTCAGGAATAAGAGTGCAGGATTTCACCTCAGTGTGGTCGTACGTTTACAGCAGTGGCAAAACTGGAACGCTCGCATCTTTGGAGTATATTGAAGAAAACTATGCAGCACTCAAAGACACGTAAGTTTTGCAAACTTTTCCATTTCCATGCATTATCAGTCATGGACTTTTTCCTTCCTCACACAGATACAGCAATGTGGGCTCCCTAATTTCCGGCATTTCGAACTACATATACGACGAAGAACAACTGGCTAAGGTAGGCAAAGTTTGCCGGGGAAAACCTGCGAAAAGCTTACTGAGTATTTATTTCCTTTTAGCTGTCCGCCTTGTCTAACATTACTGGATTAACGCTAAGTCATCAAACATCTGTTGAAACTGCTCTGAATTCCAGCGCAAACGCCATAACTTGGGCCCAGCTTCTGAAGGAAGACATCGTGACTTATTTGGACGCAGAAGATGCTGCAGCAGGAGTGGCAATGTCTAGATCCTCCTCTTGTTTGTTACTGTTTGCCCTGCTGGCATTGTTGAATAGAGTGTTTTAGTGATTGTTTTGATTTGCAAATGTTTTCAAAAATCTTGTCACAGTAGTTTTATTGCAACATGCAACATTACCATAAGCAAAAAAGGTCACTAAAGTTGCTTTAAATTAACGACACCAATGGTTAAGAAGGAAAGGCGACAAAAGAGGCGACGAAAGAGGCGAAAATAAATTAAGACAGGTATAAGACCAAACTTTCACTCATTTGGTTCAGGTTGAGTCGAAACCAATGAAGGAAGGACCACCTTTGATTCGATGAATTGTTTTTTAGCGTCCGAAAATTCTAAATACATTATATATACATACATTAGTCTTTCGTTGCAGCCTGGTTTTTTTCGGCTCATAACTCTAGCCGAGTTATGAACATACACATTTTGTGAAATTTCGAACAACAACACCCTGAAGGTATTTAAGTGGGCTACAGGAAGGTTTTTTGAGTGTGAGGTGAATATGGCGTTTTTGGAGCCACAGATTCCCTGAGAGATTTTGAAAGGTTGTCTTTATCTCCCCCCTAGCTCAATTATTTCAGAAAAAATATCTTGATTTTGGGCCAGAAAATTCATTGACCCATAATATTTTTATTGTTTTTTCTTAAAAAGGGTGCAGCAAAAATTTTGATTAAGTATCCCATTTTTTTATCAAATTCTCAGGTGAGCTGTTTTTAAAAAAACTCTCAAAAATGCGGTTTCCGATGCACAGATTCTCGGCATGGAATCATATAGAAATGTTTAAAATGGATAAAAAAGTTGTTATTTACTTTTCTCCTAATGTGCCAAATAAGCGAGCTGCTAGGTGTTTCTGAATTTCCGACCGATTTTGAGTAAAAATTTCAGAAATTTAGTCCATTTTTGATAAACGGGATAAATTAAGCAGGTCTTAGAAGGTCAAAAACATTCAAAATCTCCCCAAATTATTAAAGAAATTTCGAAAATAAGCCATCTTAAGGCATTAATGCTGTCACGCGCACTTTACATGGGATTAAATTTGAACTTTTTCTCTCCTAAATTTCCAAAATCTACCCGTTAAAAATTGAAAAATCAATTTTCATTTTTCCCCAGGAAATTTTATTGAGTTTTTCAATACATTCTTTGCCTTCAACAATTTGGCCCAAAAATCACGTTTTTTTTATGGTATTTATAAATTGTAGCTATTCTTGATTGAAAAATTGAAAAATAAATTTTAATTTTTCGCCAGGAAATTTTATTGCCTTTTTTAATTCAATCTTTTCCTTTAAATATTTGGCGCAAAAATCACGTTTAATTTTTTATCGTATTTATAAATTGTATGAAAATAGTTGGTTTTTTATTTGTTTATTCAGGAAAATTTATTGAGTTTTTTAATTCAATCTTTTGCTTTAAATATTTGGCGCAAAAATTACGTTTAATTTTTTATCGTATTTATAAATTGTAGCTAAAATTGTATGAAAATGGTTTGTTTTTCATTTGGTTTTTCAAAATCTACTCCTGAAATTCAAGTTTTTGGAAATTTTATTGAGTTTTTCAATTCATCCTTTGCTTTTAAAGATTTGGCTCAAAAATCACGTTTAATTTTTTTCATGGAAAACAAAGCTTTTCAACGAAATAAATTGCTCATAATAAATTGTCCGACAGATCCAGTGTTAGTCAGTGCCATTTTTTATCGCCCAGATGAATGGTTATTGCTGGGAAAAGTTTCAAATCAAAAAACGAAGGAAAATTTTGCAGCACGCCTTGGATTAAAAAGGTCAAAGTGCTACAAAAAGTTCGAATTAACTTTTTTCTAAAAGGGCCGATAATCGCGCTTCTGGACGTCTTAACTTTATCTTGTGCTTGATGCATTTTTCGCTATAAATTACTTCCTTTAGTATTAAATTTTTGTATCCTATTGTTTCAAATTTTCGATTATTTTCTGTTTGYATTATGACCAGAAGAACCTTTGGTCAAACCTATTATGTTTCTAATGAGTTTTATTAAGTGACCCTTTCCACAATTCGCTTTTGAGCATATTTTTCTCTTTCGTTCCGTTTCAATATTGTGTCTAAGAATTTTCAATAATTTCTTTACTTCCATATTATTTCAGTCTTATGTTGGCGCTAGCCTTTMATTTTTGTACGCATAATCWTGTTTCATATTCTTCTCTGGTGTTTCTCAGTCAGTTTATTTAGTGTCYAAGTTTGCATTTTTTWCTGTGCAAAGTCTATTTCAMATTTTKTCTGTCGGCTTAGATGTTCATCTACAGCTTGTAATGTTTTTTTTGACAAACTGTTCATCTGAATAGAAAATGTAGTGTGGGATGAARTAGCAAAAAATTGACTTTTYAATTAGCAGCCMCACGAAAAATACTATATGGGAAATAAAAAAATTGATCAAAAAATCGAATGAGAATATGTGAAGAAAGAAATTATTTTATCCGAAGAAACCAGAACTCTTTTTGATTCTACTAKGTTTTGCAGGAAAGCAAACAATAGAAAATTCCTTACATTCAACATTGCTTTCCGCTGGGTCTTTCTAGGTATAATTGAAGATTTTTGGGAGATCGTTAAAAATATGTTACTAAATTGAGAAATTTTGCACATTCATTGCTTCATTACTAAATTGTCTTTTTTGCCATCAACGAATCAAGCAATCTAAAGAGCTTAAATCAATTTCATAATATTCTTTCCTCAATAAAAATCACGAATCAATGCGGCTTATCGCCATAAATATTTAGCAGACGATCAGGATTAGCAGTTTATGAGGCGATTTTTCAAAATCATTGCAAGTCAGATTAGCGTTCAGCTTCAAAAAGGAATTTCGGATGATCTTTATGGTTTTTGATAATAAATTTATTAATTTTACTGCTGCTCAGGTGATAGTCAGTGATTATGAAAGTAGTTCTACTTAGGTCATTTTTGCTTAAGGAACAATGTATTGGCTAAGGTTTTTCTTCCTAGGGCTTCTGCTGGAAAATGCCCAAAGTTACATTCTACCCGATACAGTGGTTCCTTCCAAATATGTGGTGGACATATTTGTGCCGCAAGGAGTTTTTACCGGCCAGAACGACACTTTTGAAGGTAACCAGTCTTTCTTGATGTTTGCCGTCTTCTCTACTCTAAGCCATGTTTCGTTTACTTTAGGTGAAGTTACGATGACTTTCACTGTAACGGAAAGCACCAACGAAATC
This sequence comes from Dendroctonus ponderosae, assembly GCF_020466585.1. Taxonomy (NCBI): domain Eukaryota; kingdom Metazoa; phylum Arthropoda; class Insecta; order Coleoptera; family Curculionidae; genus Dendroctonus; species Dendroctonus ponderosae. Next base: position 4,759,771 of record NW_026018916.1, read on the forward strand.
AACCTGCACCACCGCTCTACAATCAAGACTGTAACAGTTTCCAATGAAGATGGTGATGCGAATACTGTAACCAACACCTCCTATAACAGTACTACCGAAATATTCACCATCACAGTGCAAAACGCGCTGACCACCAACACCCTCTACAGCTTGAACATTGAGTGAGTGAGAGTGTGCAGGAAAACACTTGTTTGGAGGGCTGTTTTCAGGTATTACGCCACTCTAGAGCAGGACAATATGCGAGGCTTGTACATCAGCACCTACATTGACGAAAGCAACCAAACCTCCTATCTGGTGCTGACTAAATTCGAGCCTGTCCATTCCAGACATGCGTTTCCCTGCCTGGATCAGCCGAAGTTCAAAGCAACTTTCGTTCTGAGCCTCACGTACCCCTTAGGACTAAACGCGTTGGCCAACACCAACGTCAGCAGCAATCTTACAGTTGATGGGTAAGCTGAGTGCTACCAGGCTTCCGGAGTTGTAATTAGTATCCTTTAGCACCTACCTGAAGACGACTTACCAGGAAACAACCATAATGTCCACCTATTTGGTGGCGTTTGCCATTTCCGAGTTCACCTGCACTGAAGGGTACAGTATCGAATCGGGGGTGCCACACAGTGTATGTTCCAGGCCGGAGGAGGAACCATATCGAGCGTGGGCTGTTGAGATTGGAACCACTCTCCTCCGCTCCTTGGAGAGCATGTTTGGTAATCGATATGGTGAGTTTTCTCGGCTTGAACACGTTACTAGACTCACTTTCCAAGAAAAAATTCAGAGAAGAAATTTTTCCCACTATTCAAACTAGTGATTATTGAAGACTGGGTACAATCGAGGGTATTCCGAACGTACAAATAAAGTGCCTCAACAAAAGATCGGCCGAGGTGTCAATTTCGGTTACGACGGGAAGTA
>NW_026018916.1:4761678-4761993 GCF_020466585.1 Dendroctonus ponderosae
GACCCCTCTTGGACTACGGACATATACTCATGGCCAACGGAACAGAAAGGACAAAACGATACGTACAAACTACTGAACAAATTGCACTAAGACTAATAACACGAATAAGACACCCCCAAAACCCCCTGCACAACCCTTCCAACCAACTACTATACGAACGCACAAACATGACCAACATTTCGGAGACTAATACACTTACAGACAAAATGGACAAACAACCCTCACAACTGGACCATACTGAATCCCCTTTGCCTAACAAGACGGACAGAACATTCCCGTTTTCGTACCCCAACAGATACTTTACTAGAACACCTA